>NW_011915394.1:0-2148 GCF_000151845.1 Pteropus vampyrus | reverse complement strand
GGGTGACGGCCCACTGCGCGACGTCCCCACGACGCGGGCCAGGCGCCGCTGTCCCGCGCGCTCGCACGCGAACGGGGCGCGTCCAGCGGGATGTCCACGCCGCGGTTTTGCCGCGCGAACAGCGGCACCAGCGGGCGGGCGGCCGCGAGGACGGTGACGACGCCGAAGCGCGGCACTGCGGGCGCGGGGTCGCCGCCGGGCCCCTGGGGACACGCCCGGGACCCCCTGCCGACCACTCCTGCTCCCACTCGCCCGGTGCGCTCAGCCCCAGGGCCTCCGCCCCCAGGAGGCCGCCCTGACTGCTCCGCAGAGCCAGGCGCTGGCCGCGCCTCCCCGGGCCCCCCTCCCAGTGCGCAGGAGGGGGACCCGAAGCCTGCCGGCTTCAGGGCTGGCTTCTCCGGTCAGCTCTCCGGGGAGCCTTAGACGGTGGCTCCTTGGGAGGGGTCCTGGGTCGCCTGTAAGATTACGAAGGAGAGCATGGGGTCCGTTGCCTGTGGTCCAGTGGAGTAGGGACAGGCAAGGTCAGCCCCACACGCCTGATCATGGAAAGGCACGTGACGCCCTTTCTCCCGCGGAACGATTCCTCGCTGTCACCCTTCTGGCTTTGCCAGGGAGCTCAGCGCCTTCACTTACAGACGTGCCTTGATCTCAGAGCAGGACCCTGAGCTGCGGGGACTCGCACCGGCGGCGGCAGACACAGACCCTGCCGTCCGGCTGCGCGCCGCTGGAGCTGCAGGACGCCCCGCCGGGCCAGCCGGGAGTGTGGGCACTGAGAAAGTTTCTGGAGAGAAGCGACTGCCAGGCGGGTCCCCAGTGGGCAGGGCACCTGAGGCCTTTGCCTCCCAGGTGTGGCCTCCCTCTCAGGGTCGGTGTCCCCACACCCGCACCCCGCTGCTTTCCTCGCCCCCTCCAGGTGGCTCTGGCTGATGCTTTCTATGGTGGAGGGATAGTAAGGCCCTTCCAGGGACGCCCCATCACCTGCCCCAGGTCCTCTTCCCACCCTCAGCCCACCTTTCCTGGCGGCTCCCCACTCCGGACCCTCACATTCCTTCCGGACCCTTTGCAGGCCTGGCTCCACCGGGGACCCTCTGTCCACCCCCCATCACAGTTCAAGGGCGACTAGACCAGAATGCCGAGGCCGGGGCCCCCGAGTGGCACCTGCCTGTTTCCAGGTCCTCGTCAAGCAGGCCACCACATGGCAGGAGCCCGTAGTCCACTTCCCAGGGCACCTGGCCCTCTGCGGCCACGTCCTCTGGGAGCTGAGCCAGAGCTTCTGCCGCCAGCTTCAGCCTCCTGGAGATGGAAACACTGAGAGTGGCTATCGCCCACCACACTGGGGCCTGGGCCTCGGGGCCCAGCACGCAGCCTAGAGGGGCAGACTCCAGGCACCTGCGCGGGAGTGGCCCTTCCCAGTCCCCTGCGCCCTCAGAGGCCGGCCTGGCTCACAGAAGCTCTTGGGGGGACAGACTCCTGGAAACTGCCAAGAGGGGCCAAGAGCTGTGTTAAGGGTGGGAGGGAGCAGATGACGGTGATCGGTGTGCCAGTGGGGGCCTGTGCGTGTGGCTTTGTCACACTTGGGTCATGAGCACGTGTGGCTTTGTCATACATGGGGGCGTGTGTGTGTGTGGCTGTCATACATGGGGGCTTGTGTGCATGTGGCTGTCATACATGGGGGTGTGTGCGTGTGGCTTTGTCATACATGAGGGCATGTGTGTGGCTTTACCATCACTCATCCAGCCCCTGCCCTGCCAGGCACCAACCATGCCCTGTGCCTATGAGCTCAGGGCTCCGACTGCTCTGAGGTGCAGGGCCATACCCAGAGGGGCCGTGGCGTGGCCGGGGTCTCACAGCTACGGATCGTGGTGCCCCGGGGGTGTCCACGCTATCCGGGGGAGATCAGATGTTCAGGGGGAGGTGGGACGGTGTCCAGGTTGGGTCCAGCCCTGAGCCGTCCATCGCAAGGGCCCTGGCCTGGGAGGGGGTCCCATTGCTTGGATGGGGGCCCAGTGTTGCTAGTGGGGGCGGCGCTGGGGAGATAGGACCCCAGCGGTCAGGGTGCTGGAGGCCCAGGGCCTCTCTGGCTCCTCCTCTGGTGCCACCTTTGAGGTTGGGGAGCTGTTAGGACGCCTGGCCAGGGGGGCTACAGAA
>NW_011915393.1:0-1178 GCF_000151845.1 Pteropus vampyrus | reverse complement strand
GGGTGGTGGTTCAGGCGCTGGACGTGGCAGAGGTCACGTTCGCGCGGTGTTGGTGCAGGTGAAAGCCCATCGGGCTGCCCAGCACCTTTCCCGCCCAGAGTCGGGGCGATTCTGGGGATAGCAGGGGCGCCAGCGCTCGGTGGCCCACCCGCAGTGAAAGCTCGACGCAACGCGGTAACGAGGCGCATTTCTCTCCGTGGCCCACTAACGGCGGGCGCAGGGTCCCGCCCTGGGAGCGGGGACACGGCGCTAACGCGCGCCTGCTGCCTGCAGAAAGCAGGACAGGCCAGGACCCCCACGCCCCGCCGCGCTGGGGACAAGGCGCCTGGCAGACGGCTCGGCGCAGCTGCCCAAGCCCCAGGTAGCTCCGGCAGGGGCGGGGGCCGGGCCGGCGCGCCGCGCTCCAGCCGCCGAGGTGGCGGGGCTGCAGCTCGCACCCCCACTCGGCCCGCCTCCCCCGCGGCCGCTGTCCGGCCTTGGCGCCGAGGGAGGAAGCGCTGTCCTCATTCCACCTCTGGCCGCGTGGTGCCAAGCTGCTGGCGGCGGCGGGAGTCGGGGCGGCGGGCAGCGGCCGGGGCGCAGCGCCCTCCCTGGCGCCCCCTCCCCGCGCGGTCGGGGTACTCACGTAGAGTCCCGGGTGCTCGGTGCCGAAGAACGGGAAGGGCACGGACAGCGGCCGCAGCCCGGAGCCGCCGTCGTCTTGCTTCGGGGTGACGGCGTCGCCGTGCTCCGCGCCGAACGGGTAGAAGTCGGCCAGGGCGACCGCGCCGCGAACCCCGCGCGCCCCGAACCCCAGGGCCGCGGCCAAGAGCAGCGCCCAGGCGGCGCCGCGCGGCATCGCCAGGGGTCGGCGGCGGGGACAGAGCGCAACGGAGCGGGGACAGAGCAGGACAGGGCGAGGACAGAAGGGACAGACCGCGGACAGAGCGGGGACGGAGCGGGACGGAGCAGGACGGAGCGGGGACAGAGCGGGGGACGGAGCGGGGACAGAGCGGGACGGAGCGGGACGGAGCGGGACGGAGCGGGACGGAGCGGTCCCCGCGGCTGCAGGGCGGTGGCTCCGCGCCCCTGGCCCGCGCGCTCCGCTGGCCGCTCCGCGGAGGAAGGCGCCGGGCGCGACCGGGTTCAGGGACGGCCCCGCCCCCAGGGCCGCAATTTAAATGTCCAGCGGGCGGTGA
>NW_011915392.1:0-2527 GCF_000151845.1 Pteropus vampyrus | reverse complement strand
TGGGAGGGGAGGGGAGGGGGAGGGGGAGAAGGAGGAGGAGAAGAAGAAGGAGAAGAGTCATCTTCCACTAGTGAAACTGGAGAAAGTCTCTTTTCTATCCAACTGAGCCAAGAATATTGGGTGAGGGTCTATCTTTTAGAGGCAGTCACAGGACCTAGCTCTTTCAGCCTACAGTCCCATGCTCAAGAGGCATGAGACAAAAGTCACTTTATAGCTGGTTGACTTCATGTCTTTTTCACAGGCTTCTTTCTACCAAGCACCCAAAGTCTACATTAGGAAGAAAAGGGCTGATTGAGGTCTGATTCTGCCAATAGTTGAAATGTATTTTTCATTCTACCATTATCAGCACTGAAGCTAATACTTAGTCTGCATAATGTTCAACTACTCTGTCTACGTGTCATTTGATTTTAAACTGGGATAAGAAATGGTCAGAATTTCTCAGCCCCTCAAACTCCAAGACCTTTATGGTCTCTTCCGGCAATAATAGTTATTATTCTGTTGAATTACCTATATATTCTAAATTTGTCTTGAAGGATGCAAATAAATTCATTTAAGGCAGAAAATCCTAGCATATGTTGGACATTTAATATATTAAAGGTAGTTAAAACAGAAACTCACCCTCACATTTTACATATGGGGTCCACCTGAAATTTCTCTGACAAGTCACAGTCAAAGGCTTATCTTCAGCAGGTTTATAGCCAGAAGAGCAGCGGTACTTCAACACAGTTCCAACATTAAACGCTTCCTCTGCAGTTGGCTTGGGCCTGCCACGTGGTTCCCAGGAAGCATGTGGGATAGATGGTAAGTCAATACAACCATCTGCTCATAAAAGAAGAACAAGAGGAAAAGACACTGTTGCTAGGAATGCGACATGATCAATGAGCCTGTCCTGTCAAAAAGTGTTGTGTGTTCTTTCAGCCATGAACCAGTCTGCCATGGCTGATGAATCAGCCACACCAAAAAACACATATGGACATACCCCCAAATGTGCAGTGCACCAGAGAGGTTCTCACTAAACACACTACCAGGTGGGCTCTGTTGTTGTGCCAACTATCCAAAATGTTAATTATTTTTCCACCTCATTGTACTTCATAAAGGTTAGTCTCTGAACTAAAGTATTAGGCTTGCTGGGTAGATGCGGCCAGAAAACTGCCCCAGGCAAATTTAACTTTCTTATTTCCTGACTGATTGAGAAAAATAAACAAATCATTCCCCTAATCCAGATAACACCAGGAATGTTATCATTAAGGGCTGTTCAAGAACAAAACAAACTTCAAGCATCCGTGGAGCCTGAACCCAGCATCTTGTCCTCTTTACACTTTCCTAGTACTATTGGTTCATATCACATGGAAATATAATTCAAACATCTGCCAAGTTGGATTTTTATTACATTTTATTTTCAAACATTTTAAATAGTATACAGGGTAAGTTTCTTTTTGAACAGTTTGATTGAGATACAAATCATATAACATAAAATTCACCTATTTAAAATATACAGTCCAGTCTACGGCCATGTTACCCTGAACAAGCCTCATCCCATTTGATTTTGGAAGCTAAGCAGGATCAGGCCTTGTTAGTACTTGGATAGGAGACCACCTAGGAAGATCAGGTGCTGTAGGCATAAACAATATAAAATAAGGGTTTGTAAGCTGACAAGGTCCTTGTGATCTGTGAGGTCAACCAAGGTTGCCTCATCTAAAAAAATAAAATAAAATAAATTAAAAATTAAAAATTAAAAAAAATAAAATATACTATCCAATGGGTTTTAGTATATTCACAGAGTTGTGCAACCATCACTACTATCCAACATTAGAATATTTTTATCAACCCCCGCCCCAAAGAAACTCTGTACTCATTAGTAGTCACTCCCAATTCCCATCTCCACCCAGGCCCCGGGAATCACTAATATACTTTCTCTACATATGGATTTGCCTACTTTGGACTTTTCGTGGAATCATGTAATATGTGTATTTTTTTATAACTGGTTTCTTTTACTTAGTATAGTGTTAGCAAGTTTCAACCATGTCATAGCATGTATCATTACTTCATTTGTTTTTATTGCCAAATCGTATTCCATTGTATGGATATAGCACCTTTTGTCCATTTTTCATTTGACTGACATTTGGGTTGTTTGGCTATTATAAATAATGTTATGAACATTAACATAAAGTTTTTTTGTGTGTGGACATCTGTTTTCATTTTTCTCAGGTAGATACCTAGGAGGGCCAATTATTGGGCCATATGGTAACAAACTTGTAAGGAACTGCCAAAACTTGATTCCAAAATGACTGTACCATTGAAATTCTCACCAGCAGGGTATGAGGCTTCCAATTTTTCACATCCTCACCAACTTTTGTTATTGTTTATCCTTTTTTATTACAGCCATACTGACAGGTATAAAGTGGGATTGTTGCTAGAATACTACCTCACGAGAGATACTAAAGGAGCTTCTTCAGGCTGAAAGCAAGTGACACCAGGTAGTAATTTGAATCAATGCAGAAAAACAATGAACACCAGCAAAGGTTGA
>NW_011915391.1:0-1231 GCF_000151845.1 Pteropus vampyrus | reverse complement strand
GAGACAAAGCTCAGACTCCTGGAGGGAAGAAGTTGATGTTCCTTCAAACTTCAGACGTAATACACAAGATCTTTAAAATCTAGAGTGATCTATTAAGGAAAAAAAAAATGTAAGAATGGTAATACTTGTTTCAAAATCTCCTTGAAATAGACTCCCAATGGCTCTGGGGAAAATTGGGGAATTGGATTTAAGGGAGGGAATTTGAATAAAGACAAGTTAATAATTTCATTAGGCTTGGACTGTACAGTACATGTGACTATTTAAATGAAAATTAACTATAAAGATTAAAAATACAGTTTCTCAGTCATTCTGGCATATTTCAAGTGCTCAATAGCCAGATGTGGCTAATGGTTACTGTATCTAATGTACAGATATAGAATATGTCCATCATTGCAGAAAGTTCTACTGTCTAGCACTGGATTGGACTTTTATGGGCCAAATATTTCATAATGAAAGGTCTTTCAGCACCCTGAACAGGCCTCAAGTCTGACTTGGTGCCCATACTTTTCTTTTCTTTTCAAGGTCATGTTATAGCTGTATCTACAGATTCCTCACTGATCACTTATCTTTTCATCGCTTCAAATGAGATAGTGTGAAACAGTAGATTTTTCTTCATCGGATTGAATAAAGAGTTGGAATTTGTACTGAGTTATGGATGCCATGCTCTTTCTTGTACTGGTATATTGAAGTATAATCACCTGGCTCCAATTTTTAGGAATCTCCATGATCAGCAGTGAGAATTTTCATTTGAAATGGGGGTCCAAACACTGTTTACAGTAATAAAGACACTTTTAATAAATCTATCAGTAATGCAAGGAAAAAAGCAGAAAAATACTGAACAAGATTTATGTGTAGCAACGTTTGTGTACAACAGAGATAAAAGACAAGATTTGGTTTTTATAGTAAAGGTATTAATATAAATATGAGGAGAGTTTTTACCTGTAGTGGAAAAAAAAACTTAGAATTGGGTTACACATAACCTTAAATGTGTGCTCTCATGCTTTTGATTTGAGGAAGAAAAGAGCATTTGCCCAAAAGTTCAGGGCTCCTCTCTTTGTGTGACTGATGTCAGCCTCTTGAAGGGGATCAGGTGGAATTTGAAGGCAGCTATTCCAGCGCCTGAGTTTACGTGAAGGGTAGAGGTAAAGAGTGAGAGACAGCAGATTTAGACAATTTTTTTTTTTTTTTTAAACAACAAATTCTTGAGACAGTTGGTGATAGCACTAGCATG
>NW_011915390.1:0-43200 GCF_000151845.1 Pteropus vampyrus | reverse complement strand
TCTGGGTTTCTCTGCCATCATTGGCTTCAATCTTCCCCACCACACTGAGCTCCCTGGAGATAGGTCCGAGTCACTTTCCCTCCAAAAACCTCACAACAAAGCCTGACAACAAAGCCTCTCTCACACCTCCCCACTCCTCACTCTATCATCCCTGCTCCCCAAGCCCGGACTCTGGCGTCCATCGAACACAGCAGTCTAGGGACGGATGAAAGACCAAAATTATAACCACTTACTAGGGAGGCTGCTCAGGGAGCGCACGGGCAGTGAGAGCAATGGGGAGACGGGCAGAGGCAGAGCGCCTGGGAACCGGTAACGTGCTGGCTGGGCTGGAGGCGGGGACAGCACAGTTCTGGAGAACTGTGCCTCAGAGAGGCGCACCAAAAAAGCAACGGGGGTAGAAAGCGAAGGGCTAGACCAAGATCCGCGTAAGACGCGGGGGTTCCCGAGTTGCAGCCCCCAGAGGAATAAGGGGAGGGTAAAGCAGTCAGGACAAAGCACTGTCCTGCTGTCGGGGCTAGGTGTGCTCCGGGCCTAAGGAGCTGGGGGTTCAGAGAGCTGCGGGGCGGCCAGTGGAGGTCGGCGCCCCGAGAGGGGACGAAGCTGTCGGTGCATCACGGCTGGGACCGGGTCAGCACTGCACGGTGCAGGGGGAAGTCAGGGGCCGGGGCGCGGGAGCCAGGCGTTACCTTTGCAGTCGCCGCCGCCCAGCCCTAGCCCCAGGCCGCCCAGGATGCTCTCGGACTGGCCGTCGCTGTATATGAAGGCCGTGTCCAGCTCGGTGTGGCCGCGCTCCAGGAAGGCTCGCACGGCCTTGGCGCTGGCGGGTGCGTCCATGTGGCGTCCCATTTCCATGGCGCCTAGTACGGTGGCTGGCCGGGCTTGAGCGCCCGAGACAACCCGCGGCGGCAGGGACATGGCGACGGCGGTGTGAACCTGCGGCGGCCCGGAACGTCGTGCACAGCGAGCGGCGGCGCGGCACACAGTGCGAGTCGCGGCGCGCAGCATGAGGTCGGCGCCTGCGCACTGGGGCGCCTGGGCCCCGCCCACCGTGGCGGGGAGGAGCCTGGGAGGCGGCCGGGGAGCTTAGACCAGGAACGCCGAGTACCCCAAGTTTGCTCGGCTGGCTCGCACCGCCCCCAGGGATAGTCGGACGGGAGCGCGGCGCAAGAGGCGGAGCCATGCGGCTGGGGGGCGGGACGGCGCCTCGGGTCAGCTGACCCAGGCAGTGGCGACAGAACGCAGAAGCCGGGCGGGCTGGCAGATCTGGACGTGGTGAGCTGGTTTGAGGCTGGGGGCAAACCCGAAGGCTGCGGGTCAGGACTCTGGGGCTTCTCTGCAACATCTTTTCTACACTCTCCTCCAGCTCCTGGACTGTCCTGGGGCTCCTGTTCCCTACTTGGGGCGTGAGATCCTGGTTGAAGATCTGGGCCGGGATTGAGTGGGCCTCGGGAGCCTATGTCCTCATCCTTAGGGGCGACGAGTATGGCCTCATTTCCAGAAATAAAATTCAAAGCACACACTCTATCAAGAGTGGATTAATAATGTTATCTTTGTATAGAAAGTACTATTACTCAACCCCCAACCCCACCTGCCACCCTCCTCAAAATAGAGAAAAATGACCCTTCTCTCTACTACGGAAAAGAAATGTAAAATGATAGCTCCATGGAAGCAGAGACTCTGTCTATCGTTCACTGCTCTTTTCAGAGCATCTAGAACCATGCCTGCCGAGTAGAAGCTGCTCAGTAAATATGAAAATGATTTTGAATCAGGTATCAGGACTCTGCTGATCTAAATTTACAACAGAATAAATAGTAAAATTCACTTCTTAGCCAAATCGCCAGGAAACACCCACATCCCTCCTGCAAAGGGTCCTGCCAGGATGCCCTCTTCCTTACCTTTCGAAGTCGATATCCACACAGCCGTCCCTGTTCTGCATCCACCAAATAGAAGAAGATGGAAGGGGCCAGCTCATGTAGCTGTCGCAAGACATTCCGGGTGGCTGGGAATGCTGTGACCTTGAAAACCCCAGAAAGTCCAAGAAAATAGTTAAAGGAAAAGGTCAGGAATGTCTGAGCAGTTTCTCAATACTTATTACTACTTCCCATCAAAGAGAGCCTAAGAATAAAACAGCAAATCTTAGGAGAACTGAAGTCTACTGAACTCGGTTAGGGCTTAGATTTAGTTCTGTTAAGACTAAGTTTCCACAAGTGCAGAAAAGTAATCGAGTCACTCAGAGATGCCCTTCAAGCTCAAATGTGCGCTGTGAACAGCTCCCATCTCTGGTACACTGACTGCTGTCTGACCACCCCGCCCCTACGCCCGACTCCACCTGAATGTTCTCCAGCCACTCTGAAGATGTCATACCTTGTACTCATCATCTATCAACAGCAGCACCTTGGCATAGTCTTGATCCATGATGGGGAGAAGCAAAGACTGCAAGATGGGGCGCTTCAGCACTGGGGGAGCCACCTGACTCCACTTCCCAAAAATGGGATTGAAGACATAGAGAGAACTCATTCCTGTCTCCTGAAATAGGCAGTCAAACTGTCAGCCTCAACCAACATGAAAAGAATGCAAATCCCAGGGGTAAATCTGGAAAGCTGGGATTCAGTTCAACTGTGCCAGACTCCTTAGTCTTTGCCCTCTTTGTGGAAAACAGTCTTGGCTGAAGGAGAATGGTCCCTGAGACTCATGTGTCAAAAAGAAAACGGTCCCACTTCCTCTTGACCCCAAAGCGAATCAAGAACTGGACATGCTGAGGAAGAAATAAAACAGTCAAGAACCAATTCAGCAACCCCAAGGCAGCCATTCTAGCAGAATGTCTCCAAACCCCCTTTCTAACAACACAAGAACGAACCCACAAAAATACATCTAATTCTGGGAATCAGAGATATAAAGAGCTCTGTGTCCTGCTCTCCCTCATCTAGAGATGAGAAAATAGCCGCTCAGCTACTAACAGCTGCCTACGTTTGGGAAGACAGCGAGCTGGCTTACTACAGATCTGGTAAAGTCACATCCACTTGCCAGTCAATTCCACATCAGTCCTGGATGGTTCCTCCACTCAGGCAAAAATTGGAAGAACCAGCTCTAGCCCCTGAGTATCCATCTTTAACTCTTTAAGAGTTCCAAAGGCCGAGAATAAATTTAAGTTATGAAACACCAAAAAGCCACACCACTTTGGCTAGAATCCGAGGTGGCCTCACCTTGTCCTTTACCAGCAGGGTGCACTGTGGGGGGTGGGGGAAGTGAGCAGTAGTTCTCTGCACCATCAGTTTAAAGGCGGAGTCTGGCTTGACATTGGGGAGATACTGTTTCCACAGGATGGTGCCAGAGCTGCTCTCAATGCCAAAAAGCTGCAAGATAAACAAGCAACTGGCTCACTACTAGAAAGACAAACCGAAAAACTGATTCCATCCGTGAAGATTAGAACTGGCACTCACCCCCGCCACTCCTGGAGTCTGAGAAAGTTTGGTACCTGGGGCTGAACCCCCTCTCACCTTGCCTGAGGCTGTCACCATCACCATCATCTTCTGGAGGTTGAATTCATCTCTGGCCAGGTTATCGATGTTGATCTCGTTCTTAATCTGACTTCGGGGCTTTCGAGCATCGTAAAACATTTTCCAGAGGTGGGAACTCCACGCCTGCAGCAGGATGAGCTGGGACGAGAGGCGTTTCAGGAACATCCCCAGCAAGCCGTCTGGTATCAAGGAAAAGGCAATGCAGTTGAGGCTCCCTCCCCATCAGACTAGGTGTGTCCGGCTAGCGGGTACTTACTTTTCTTAGTGAGGGGTCGCTCCCCCTCCTGTCATCCACACGCCAGGTGGTGCGCCCAAGGGGCAGTCCTGTGTCTGATGCCAATAGTCTCACAGACAGGTACAACCATGCAGGAACTTCCGAAACCTACCTGGCTCTTAGTACTTCCCCTGCCTGGAATCTTGGAATAGGAGACTAAACGGTGAGAGATCAGCCATGCAGGATGCAGTCATGCTGTAAATGTCTCCACCACAGCCCCACATCCAGAAGAGCCAGAGGAAGGCTTCCGGGTGCCATGACAAAACCAGAAGAGGAAGGGGTGTGGGGTGCAGGGGTGCAGGTGTGTGTGTATTGTGACTGGGTACTTTCATTTCCCACTGCTTCATTCCTACTCTATCAACTGTTTTGTTGTTGTTGTTGTTGTTTTGTTTTTTTCCTCTTTTCTTTCTTTTACTTAACACTAAACTGGTGCGTCCGCATGCGGGGCTCCACCACCCGACTGAACTCGGTGCGACGAACTGGCCAGTTTGGCATGGCCCTTATCGTTCACTGTACCCCTGAATCCGTCGATGAGGCCACCACCCTCAAATCTCCTCTATAGAAGGATCTGGTCCCCGAAGTAAGGTAGCACAGTAAAGACCACGGCCTCCAGAGTCTGGCAAACCTGGATTAAAATCTCAGCTCCACTGCTTACTAGTTGGGTGACCCTGAGAAATGTACTTGACCTTTGGCCTCAGGTTCCTCATCTATAAAATGGCATGTAACCCACTGACTGGGCTGTTACAAGATGAAACCACATGATATATGTGTACAGGGCCTCGCAGAGTGCAGGGCACACAGTAAAGGAGGAGTGCCTTTGCTTAGCCTATTTTCCATCAACCTCAGGTCAAGGAAGAGACGTGAGAGGCAAACAGAACAAGTCACAGCCATAGCAGTCCACACACACAGTACAGACCTTGCCGATCCAAGTCAGGGAAAACAAAGACTTAACTGAAAAGCTAGTCACGTGGTAGGCAATGAGCAACAAGGCAGCAGGAAGCAGATTTTACCTTGAATCGCTGGATCCAGGCAGCAAAAATAAATAGTAAAGTCAAATTAATCCTCGGCTTAAGAAAATCAGCAATGCCTAGCAGGGTGCCTGGCCCAGAGCAGGCCTTCCATAAATATCTGTTGGCTACTTAGATGAATGGATGGAAGGGAGAGAGGCTGGAGGCAGGAGTGAATCAGAGTAGAGGAAACCAAGCCCCTCCTGGGGGCTGAGACTGTGGCTAGTCCCAGGCATGTTTCCCTAGAAAAGTTTGGCTGTTGCTTTAGGGACAATAGGTGTGTAGTGCCTGACGTGGTGCCTGATAAATTTCAAGTACTCAAGACAGTATCACTATCTATATTAAAATATTTTTTTCCTCAGGACCTTTCTTTAGAGTGACCCAAAGATCACTTCTTTCAGAGAAAAGAATGCTTACATAAACCGTATGGTCCAAAAGCTCCGAAAATTGCTCACAGAACTAGTTCAAAACAGACTGACAATATGGCTGCACTCAGGAAGCTCGGACTGCCATCAGATAGCATCGCCTGTGTGTCCCAGTCCCAGAGCGCCCCCTCCACCAACTCTGCTGTCCCAGCCCCTTCGGTTCATACCTGCCTTCTTGCCAAATTCTCCTTCCAGCTCAGCTTGCGCCCCGGTCAGGGGGAGGTCCACCATCTCCAGGCACAGCACCTCTGCCAGAGACTCCTCGCGGCTCCACAGCACCACCTTCCCTGCTACAGAAGCCACGGTCACAGAGCTAGGCCTGCCTCCCTCACCTCCCGAAGAGATTCATCATGGTGGCTCAGGGAGCCCTGCAGCTCTTGCGTCAAAGAGAGAAATGGCAGAGCAAGGGGCTGGATTCAACAAGTCAACTGAAAAAAGGTTCTATAACCCGCCATGGATTGCTAAAGAATTATTCAAAAGCAAGTGACGTATTTCTTGATATGATATCGAGGGCACACTCCACTTGAATCTTTCCCAGAAGCCTGTCCATAGCCCCAAGTAAAGAGTCTGATTGGAACTCATGGGCAGGCCTGAAAAAATGGGGTGAATGAGGTCCACTCACCCAGCTGCTGCAGGAAAAGTAGCAGATGGTCCTCTGTCTGTACCAAGGCCCGGTAGCCCACTGAGTCGTCCTTCTTCAAGAATACCTGAATGTACAGCTGTAAGCCAGAGTCAAGACCACTGCAGTCAGTGAGAGTTCAAGTGCCTCTTAGAGCCCCGGATCCCAAGATTCAAAGCATCAGGAGTGGCTAGAGATCTAGGTCACAGCATTACTTGAAGTCTAGACAATACAGATATTACCTAGATTCCAATAAAATAATATAGATTATTAGTAAAATAATATAGATTATTAGGAGCCAACTCAATGGTGCCAGACCTCTCGGATGCCATGTCATTCACCACGCATCAATCACACCCCACAAAGCAAGCAGGAGGGAAGATTAAACTTCCCATTTTAGAAATAAAGCCACAGCCCAGACAGGCTGAGGAACACAACTAATTATGCACAAAGGCAATGCTGGGCAGCGACTAAGAGTGCAGACTGTGGGGGTAGCGGCCTCTTACTAGCTCTGTGACTCTGGACAGGGTTCTGCATCTCACCAGACGGTGTCCTCGTTTACAAATGAGGGCAGCAATAACCACCTCATGAAACCGTCAAAAGGGTTAACTTAATCAGTGCATAAGTGAAAGCTCAGCACAGTGCCTGGCACGGTGACAACTTGGCACAAATGGTAACTGCTTTCCTGTTATTCACAGGAATATGACAAGTCAGTGGCTCAGAAAGAACTAGAACTCATATCCTGAGAGCCCTAACCCAGGACCCATGGCTGTAACCTGGCCCTAAGGAAAGGGAGCCCCATGCTGAAAAGCCCACAGGATGGAGCCTGAGGACAAAGGTCTCCACTCACCCGCTCTGGCCGAGTGCCATTTTGTTCCAGGCTAAAGGTGATCGTGGTGTCGAGCAGCCGCCGACCTGTCTCCACTAAGTAGAGGTTAATGATGTAGGTCTGGTTGAAGCAAGCCAGCAAGTCCTAGGGATACAGACAGCGTGGGTCAGCTAGAGGGATCCCCCAAAGCAAAGTCCCCCAAAGGAAGTCCAAGAACTGGAAGGACTTCAGACCCAGGCCTGAAGAGGAAATATATGCAAAGAAAAATAAGAGAGAAGAGAAAGCTAAATCCTAAAGCAGAAATAAGATGCCTGAACAAAAAAATAAAATTACGGCCACTCTGCTTGTTTCAGAGGAAACCAGTACAGCATAGCAGAGAATTCCCAAAAAGCCAGGAAACCACAACCCCTTGGAAAAGCTTAGGAGAGAAAAGCTACGGCAGATGCCTGAGCCTCCAGCTGAGGTCTCACGCTCCGCCTCAGTGCGACTGCGCAGATTACCACCCAAGATCCCACCAGGATCCCAAAAGAAATGAGGAAACTGAGACCCAGAGGAAAAAGCAGTTAATAACAGATTCTAGAGAGTCTACTTCCTAATCCTCCTCAGGTAAAGAGGATCAAGAGAAATATCATTTGCAAAACTTAGGAAACCCCACTGGAGGCTGGAAACTCTAGGAGACTTGCTGATAACCTAAGCTGCTCCCCCAGCTATACTGGGTGACCTCTTGTGTCTCTAAGTCTGACACACTTCCCAATGCCACACCCTACCTGTGGACTAGACTTCTCCGAAAGGCTCCCTACTGACCCATCTTCGGAATTGCTAGGTTTCTGCTAGGGAAAAGAGAAGACAGAAGGAAAAAATTGAGCCAAAGTGTCACTTCTCAGTCACCAAAACGAAGCTTTCACTTCTGTGTCTTCTCTGTACTTGGGAGAAGGCACAGCTCATTTCCCATTCCTGCCCACAAAGCCTGTGCAACCTGTAATGGTCCCAGATAAAGGTAAGGTCGTCATATAAGGGTCCCGCTCCTGGAGACCAATGGGGTGTGCAGAAAGCTCTATAGATGAAGCGACAACTTATTTCTCAACAGCCTCCTGCTCCCTGGTTTCAAAGTGACCAGGAGATTATGCCCACTTTTGGTTCCCAGGGCTCCTGGCAGACATGAGGAAGGAAACCCCCAAATGCTGACTCTTAATCTCAACACTCACCACTTCGTTCCGACAGGTCATGACTGCAGCCACTGTCTTCTCCCCAGTGGTGGCAAAGCTCACTAGGGCAGTCTGGGGGAAAAAGCAGGGTGCAGTTCCAAAACGGGGCCTCTATTAGCCAACAGCCTCCCACAGGGTCACTTCTATAGGGAAGCCCCTTAGCTTTGGAGTTGAGAGGGCTCCCAACTTCGGGGCATAATAGCCAGGCCACATGAGAGCAGAGGAAGGCCCCAGCTGCATCCAAAACTGAAAACTGGCCTTTCCCCTGCCTCCAACACAGATGCAGGTCAATCCTCAATCCCACACTGCTCTTAGCATCCATCGGAATCTCTAATTAATGTCCTCACTCCTCTAGACTCAGAGGAAGGTGCCAGTTTTACTCTAAAGATCCTTTTTAACTCTCAGAAGAAAAAGTATCCCATTTCTGCTCTAAGGCTAACCCCTTTTAAGCCACTTATGAAAAGATATCTTCTATCTTGAGCAAATGTCTCCAGCTTCTAAGGCAGGGAATTCTAGCATCCATGTCTTAGCTAGATCCTCCCGAATCCTAGCAAACCATGCTGTCTAAAGTTACCTGTGGGAAGTTTTTGAGCAGACTCAGGACCCCATTATGGTAGTGCAGAAGAGCATAGTGGCTTGGGGACAACTGCAGGAAGAACTGAGCACGAGATGGATCCACTGGGTGGGGCTGTGTGGGCAGGACCTGGGGTTGGAATCCACTTGCAAATTCTAAGTCGAGAGACTGGGAGGCAAGGAGGAGGAGGATTAGGGCTAGAAGCCGAGAAGTCAGTTTTCCATCCCAGGCTTGCATCCTCTGCCCCACTTTGCCAGTGAAGTAACTAGGCCAAGGCACATGGCCTCTAGAAGCTCCAATTCAGATTCTCTAAAGAGGAGAGTGGCTCGCTTCCCCTTTTCGCCAGGTCAACCAGAGACCTGATCTCCGAATAGCTGCCGAGGCCCAGGATGGAAGCGGTGACACTGGGGGGACTTTTCTAAACAGCAAAGGCATGCCTTGAGCCAAGGGAAACAGCACTAGCCTCTCACCTGCAGTGGGATGTGCCTCAACTCCCATTCCGTCTCCAGGGCCAAAGTCTGGAGGGACCGTGAGCTTGGGTCAGGGCACACCAGGACAGCCTCATCCACCACACCGCAGGCTCCAGTGAGACTCTGCAGCCAGGGAGTCGAAACCCTGACCTACGTGAAAGACATCATAACGGGAGGCCCGTGAGAATTTTTACACTTTCCCTCTCAGCTCGTCAGCAGTCACCGCCACATTCCACTGGGCGGGTCGGGGGTAGGAGTCAGGGGCTAAGCACAAGGTTCTTCATGGCCAGTCCCAAAGAGCTCTTCCTGTCCCCCCAGCCTTCTGAAAGCTCCAAAGATATAGGAAAATCATGATTTTCTTTCTGGTTACTGGAAAATATATACCAGGTCATTGTAAATACCATAATTCAGATAAGCATTTCCCTACTGTATCTGTCGTATGTGCTTTCTCTACCATTATTTTATACTATCATCTTGTAAGATACTTACAGGTAACAAACAGACCTATGCAAGTTCTTTAGCCACCCCAGGAGAATACCATGCATGAATGCAAGGGCTTTATATAAATACCTGATGAGGAAAAGGTAGCCTCCAAGTAACCAGGATCAGAGACCTTAAATGGCTTTTGCATCTGCCTAGCCCAGCTCCCTGGTCCCCAGTGCAAAGAAGGGCTCTATCTATTCCCCTCCTCAATTCACAAGATTCCTCCAGGCATATGCCTGACCATACCTGCTGCATGATCTCTCCATCTTCCACATTAAACTTGACAATGTTCACATGGCTGAAGGGAACAACACCGAGGGCCCACACGACCCCAGAGCCATAGGAATACACCATCTGGTAATGGATGCTGTCACTAAGGGACAGCAGAAAAAGCAGGGAGCAAGTTTTAGCCGTAGGACAGAACCATCCTCAGGGGTCAGCGAAAACTAGGCTGCCATATCCTTAGCCAGATGTCATAAACTAGCAGTCCCCAAATAGGTTTTGTTTGGCTCACACGGTTGTTGGGGGTTTTTTTAATTTTATTTTAATTAGTTGCTCACATTTAGAACTGAGATTTAACGTGTGAAAATCAAACTTCTAGCTTTTCTTAAAAGGTAAGATGTGGCAACACTAGGCCTACCTACGTAGAGGTCTCCAACCCCCGAGCCACAGACTGGTACCAGTTCGTGGCCTGTTAGGAACAGTGCCACACAGCAGGAGATGAGCGGCAGGCAAGCAAGCAGAGCTTCATCTGTTCTTACAGCCGATCCCCAGCGCTAGCATCCCCACCTCAGCTCCATTTCAGATCATCAGGCCTTAGACTCTCATAGGAGCACCAGTCCCTGGTGTCATAAAGGTTGGAGACCATGGCTATAGGGCACCTATCGCCTGAGTAAGGCTGCCCCCTTGAGGTAAGTCAGGCACACTCTAGCTCCCAAGAATCCCCACTGACCTGCTTGCTCCTGGATGCTATGCACTTGGCCCCATAGGAATCTGAGTTTTGGGTTCCTGCCTTAAAATTTGAAAATAGCCACGGGTGGTCTAAGCACATCCCTTCCTTTCCTCCCTCCCTCTTGTTCCTTCCTAGCTTCAATGCTTCCCACCACCAGGACCTCTCAAGCCACCTCAAACCTTCTTAAGTTCCTACTCTGGCCCTTCCTGAGCTTTTCTAATTCTTAATATGAAAGCCTCAGTCTGACTTGAAGCAGAAGTCAAAAGGTGTGAAGCAGTATGACCATGAGCAAGTGAGCCACTCCCCTTGCTTGACTGGCTCCCATGCCAAGTTTAAGAGTTTTCTCTCCAATGCAAAGGAAACTCCAGAGGTAGCACAGGATTTGAGTTCAGGCCTCCATCTAGCAAGCCCAACACACTACACTTGATGCCAACATAAAGTAAGCCTGGGCCTAAGCGATGCTTCAACCCTAAAGGAGAAAGAGGCTTGCAGAGAGCAGAACCAGGTAGCTGTCACCCGGTGAGAAGGCAGCTTTACCTTTCTGGAAGATGTTCTACCCACTTTAGGTGCCCACTGGAGAGGTGATGGAGGGCAAGAGTGGTCTTCTTCAGGACCGCAATGTACCTCACTGAGTCCTGCAGGCCTACCAGCCCAAGTGCCTGGAAACTGAGCACAGAAACAGGGGTGAACACTGCCCATCGCCTCCAGAGCCCCAGGCTAGAGGAGACAACTTGGAACATACTGCCACTGTAGCCTAGCAAGGAAGAAAATAGGCTTTGGCATCAAACACATTTGGATCCTAAGCCTGCCTCTGTGTTTGGTTAGCTAACCTGAGAGATTGCACTTTCAACCACTGGGCAGTACAGCTTCCCTGACAACCCCTGAATTTCCTAAGGGTTGGTCTCTCCTTCCCCTGGGATTCGTAGCAGCCATGCCAACCCTCTACCATGCCACCCATCAGAGAGTACTGTCAACACTGGGCTACATGCCTGCCTCCCACAACCAACGATGAGTTCCTTGATGACGGAAACTGTCTCACAGTCACATGTGTATTACCACCGCCTAGGGGCTTCCCAAGAGTTACTGAATGAGTGTCAGGTATACAAGTTAATGCGGATGACAGTATCATTTAAACAACTTCAGCAAAGATATAATAGTAGCTCAAACATCACAAGTTTTATGTTATGTTCTTTTATCTAGAACGCTGCAAAGCTCTCAAGTCATCGTAAGATTAGGAAAAGCAGTCAAGTATGAGAATAAATACTGCACCTAGCTGAGAGCTCTGCATCTAAAAGGTGTTCAACAAATGCTGGCTGAGTAAACACACATGTTCCATGACCTCAAGAATAAAAACGGGGTATTTGAGGCGCTTTTGCTCTGTAGCAGTCCCTGGGGAAAAACCCGAAAGGCCAAAAGGTGCTGTCCATGAAGACCAGTGTTCCAGCAAAGCCTTGAACCAGCCAAGATGAAGTACAGCTTCTTCTCCTCTACCTGCCACTGTCCAAGGTAATCTCCCAGTTTAGGCCCCCAATGTTAGTCTCCCAGGAACGCATGATCCGACCTCCATTGGACACAGTGATTGCATCTGGAAAAGAAAAGAACACAGTGACATCATCTCCCAAACTGGTGCTCTGCAGCCTCCTAGGGCCTGTGAGCAGTTGCCTCACTTCTGATGTATGAATGCAAATAGGGACTATTTGCATACCTGTTCTTTCCTGTTGGGAACACCCCTTCTCCATTCCCTACCAGACCCTGTAGACGGAACCAAGGAACGGGAAGAGGGAGCCAATACCATGATAGAGACAAAGCAGGACTCTGCTTACCTTGTCCATACAGTAGCATGGCATCCACAGCCCCTTCTGCCGTGCCCTTGTCAACATGGCGCCACACTGAGAGACAATGAGAGTTGGACGTTACTATGAACTGAACATAGATATCCAAGAAAATGGGTAGGAGAGAACTGAAGAGGTCTTGGTTTGCACAGCAGTATCCAATTTTATGTCAAGAGAAGGAAGGATTACAGGTTACTGGCAATGATCCACTCCCAGTCGCTGGGAAATGAGGGGATGAGGGGTTGCGAGGAGCTGCTACTATCCCGATGCGGTCTCTGGGTTTCCCATCCCCACTTCCACCCAGCCAAACACATAAATGAGCAATGACAAAATTAACAAAGTCTATATGAGTCACAAGAAAAATAGTGATTATGAATCACCTATCCAAGTAACTTGGGGATGGGGTGGCAGATCCAAACCTTTAGTGCAAAACAGAATAACGTGGTTTTTTGGCAGCAATATCTTATTTAAAAACACTCAGGACTTGGGCTGAGGGAATAAACTACAAAGGCCAGTTATAGAAATACATTAAATGACAAGTCAGAAAAAGAGAATTGCTGGAATCCAGCAAGAGATGCATCTTTTGGCTGACTTTTCCCTAACTTGGGAACCAACCAGGCATACTTCACAAGCCTCAGGCCATTCTGGATTCACTGTGGTCAACCATTCCATCCCGAGCTAACTGGCGTACATAGAATTCACTCACAGATCTCTCCAGTCCGAGAATTTAATGCTGCAATCACATTCTTCTCTGTGGCCACAACCAACTTCTTGGATCCAGGGGAAAACTCCAAGGAGGCAAACTTGAGCTTCCCAACATACTGCTGTCTCCTGAAGAAAAGAGTACAGTGAAATGTAAGGGACCAAAACCATCGCTGCACAAAATGCTTTGGAAAAAGACAACTGCACAAATACACAAAGTTATCACCATCATACCTATCTAAGGATGTAAGAGAAATATCTGTTAACGAGGAGATCTGACCAAAAGCAAGATCTCTATGCAAAGCAGTCAGAAGCAAAGGGAATACGAGAAAGACTATACCTAAAAGAGGAGAAATACAAGTCTTCCTTCCATATACAAGCATGTATTTATCTCAATTGACATCCAAAAAAACTCCTGGCCTAAATCCCACTAGAACAAACATCACAGTCCTCTCTGCATTCATTAATAGTGGGACTAGGCACTCATATTACACACAAGGGAAGAAATACAAACTCTGTTGTGCATAAGCACACAGTCCAACTTTCCCTTCTATTTTCATTGACCTCCGGAGAAAAAAAAATTATGCAACAAAACTCCACGGACTGGGTCAGGCCTTTGTTCTCTACGACCTTTTCTAGCCCACACTATGTTCAGGATCCATTTGACCCATTACTCATGCTTTCCTTAGAATATATCCTAGCACTTCAGCACTCTTGCTGAAGCACAAAGAGAATATAATTAGCTTCACGTGGCAGACTACCAAGTACATGAGAGGTGCTTGCACATTGCTGCTAATGAAGTAGTGCATTCTCTAGCAAAGAAAACAAACATACATGATATTTACATTCAGTTTCTCTTGTCATGATGTTGTTTGGTCCAATTTTCTTTTTAATGAAGAAACTAAGCTGGTAGTAAAGATACGCTCATATAACAATTGACAGTGTCTACCTATAGTTCCAATTGTTTTCTTCTCACTGTATCCTGTGAACACTGTATGACGTACATAGGACAAATATTACTCCCATTTTATAGGTAAGTAAACCAAAGTCCATTGAAGTCAACTAATTACTGTCAGAACTAGAAGGCAAAACTAAGACCTTCTGACTCTAAATCTCATGCTCTTTTAAAATACTGTCATCTTTTATCTGAACTATAAAAGTAATGCCTGCTCACTGCAGAATATGTGAAAAATACATAAAAGTATTGAAAAAATCAAAAATGCCTAAAATATCACCACCATAAACTTTTCAATCTTTTGGTGTATTTTCTCTGGTTTTCAATTTGTAAACTGTATATACCTAAAATTTCGCTAAATTAGAATCATACCGTCTATTCTGTACGTGTACTACATACATATTAGACCGTGAGCATTTGCCCCCATCATTAAAAATGTAACTTATGTTGCACTGTCACACCATTTTATATCACACACATATACAACAGTTCCCCGAATGGTGTTGTTTCTTTATAACGATTTGCCGTGAGGACTTAACTCTTATTTATATCAATGAACTAATGGTAAAATTGGTTTTGGTGTATGCCATTTCATTTAAAGTCACAGAATCTATTGATGATGTTAAGTGAGGACTTACTGCCTATCTGCCCCATGAGCTCCTTCCCATCTGTGTATCCATAGCACCTAGAACATTGATCTATATAGGCACTCGACAAATATGTGAAGTAATTGCCTGATACAGAGAAGACTTCACAGAGGAGGTATCTGAGCTGGGCTCTGAAGGATAAAACGTTCCCTGAGTAGTAATAATAATGGGTAACACTTATTGATTGCACTCAATGAGCCAGGCATTGTGCAAATTTAAGGAATTAAGGGACTAATGTTAGTAAATCATTTCACAGATAAACCGTGGCATAGAGTGGTTAAGTCATTTTCCCAAGAACACACAACTCTTAAGTGAAAAAATTGAGATTCAACCAAAAGCAAGCCAATTCCAAGGCCTTAAGTAAGAAGGTGGGGGAATGGTGGGGGTGGGGGTGAGTGAGTGAGCGACACCTCCATGAATGGCACCTCCTGGCCGACGTGAAACATGAGCGGCTCGGTTCTGAGCCCAGAGCCGGGCTGGTCTGGAAAGAAGGGGAAAGAGGACTCCGTTTAGGACATATAATAACACCCAAGGCCCTGTTAACATGGTCAAGAGACGCCAATTCGAAAAGGAATGACAGTTCACTGAGGGCTGTCGACCTCTGACACGCAGTGGATCAGAAACCTGCCAGTCACAGAAATGAGACCGGACGGGAAAGGAGGGAACCGTGGTCTCTGACCTGAACACCAAGCATGACACGATTGAATGACAGGGCCAGCTGCACCAGCTTGCAACCTATAATCACATGGGGAGGTTTAGATACGCCCCCCAACGTTTGGTTTAATGCTCTGCTGTCGCCATTCTAAAACTTAACTTTTGAACAAGGGTCTCACATTTCCTTTTGCACTGGGCCCCCGCAGGTCATGTAGCCTAGCCAGTCCTGCTGCATGTTAACCTCCCTCCCTTTAGCAAGGGAAAATAGCCCGAAGAGGCCCCACATGTACGCACCAATCGAACTTGCCCACTTGGTCTTCGTAGACCGCGGCCGCAGGGACAAGAAGGGTCGCCCAGAGCCAGAACCGGGAGGCGGAGGCCGCCGCCGCCGCCGCCGCCATGATGGGAGCCCGGACCCCGCCTTCCGCCGATCCGGCATGCACCGCGTTGCCACCTCCGCCTCCGCGGAACCATAGAGTTGGAACGACACGCAAAGCCCTCGGTGGGGCGCTCAGGATCCGGTGGCTCCCAGACGCGAGGAAAGTCTACTTGGAAACGTGGGGAAGAACGCAGGTGGCGGCCGACGGAGGGCTGCAGCGCAAGTTGTGTCAGGCACGCCCGAGGGCAGCCCCCGCGGGCCGTCCCAGAGGCCCCCGCGCCGCCGGGGTCCTAACAGGCGACTCCGCCTTCCGCCGCACGTGGTTGCTGCGCGATGCCTAAATCCAAGCGCGACAAGAAAGGTGGGTGAAGGGGACGTTGGGACTCGGTGGAGAACTCCGTCGGCTGGCAGCTGGCTGCGATGGGAGTTAGGGGGGCAATGGAAGGAGGTTCCGCGGGCTCGCTGCTGGCTGGTGGAGGCAACATCTGGGGTAGAGGGAGCCCGGAAGGGTTCTAGAGCCTACTGAGCTGGAAAACAGTTTCTGAGCACTGGAACTGCTCCCCATGTTAACTTGGCCCACCTTTCCTTCCTCTGTCTTTCATAACTCTCTACGCTCTTGTTGCCCCGGCCGCCTTTCCCTTCCTTTCAGCACAGGCTTATTCCAGCGCCTGGTTCTTTGTGCTTGTTGTTCCTCTACTTGGCATGCTTATGCTCGGCTCTTCATATGCTGCCTCGCAGTTGTCAGTTCATAGGGTACTTCGTAAGAGAGCATTCCTAACTATGGTGGCGTTTCTCTCACCTCGGCTGCTTAGCACATTCACTCAACAAATATTTAGGGGTCTGCATAGGAGGGTACAGCAGTCATAAGTAAGGCCTAGAGCCCTCATCGAGTTTAACATTTTAATCATGAGAAGCATATCCCCTCAAAACACCAAAAATCATGTAACTAAAGTCAGAGAGTAATGAGTCACATGGAGCAAAAGTGAAAGAGATGTTATTTTGTATAATGCGACCACGGAAGGTCTCTCTAATGAGGTGGCAAATGAGCAGAAACCTGTAGGAAGGAAGTGAGCAACCCATAGAGTTCCCTGGAGAATGGTGGTCCAAGGAGAGGGAACACAAAGTGCAAAGGGGCTGATGTAAGGACATGTTTAACATGTTCTGGGACAAGAGGCCATTGTGGCTGGGGCAGAGTGGGCAGGGCCTTTAAGACCTTTGCAAGGAATTGGCTTTCACATCTCAGTGAATTAGATAGCCATCTGAGAGCTTGAGCAGAGTAATGACATGGTTTAAGTTTACTTTTAAAAGATCACCCTAGTTGCCTTGTTGAGAATGGACTGGGTAAGGTGGACACAAGGGTGAAAGCAGCAAGACCAGCAGTAATCCAAGAGAGGGTGATGCTAACTTGGTTCACAGTCGTAGCAGTGGAAGTGATGGGAAATAGATAAGTGTGTTTTTTTTGCCTTCCTGTGCTGTACTCGCCCCTGACCAGTGTGATTGCCTTTTTGTATGTATGCCTTGTAAAGAGGGACTAAGTGCCAGCCAGGATGAATAAGAGGCCCCTTCCTGGTCAGCCCCTCAAATGTTTTCCAAGAGTAGAAACAAGCCCCACACCCGTACCTCAGTACAGATTTTTAGGTTGAACTCAGAGGGGCTAAGGAACAGTGTGCGTGAGTAACAGGAAATGTATTAAAGGACCTCCAAGCTCAGGAACACCAGAAAGTAGGCACTCTGAGGAGCCTGGGAATATTCTTGCTGCCTTTCCTCAGTCTGGCTTGGTCCAGCCAAGCTAACAAAGTGGAGAAGAAAATGAATCTCCAGAACATCCATATTTGCCTCTCATCATCTCTCCTTTTTCTTCTTTGTATCAGTTTCCTTAACCAAAACTGCCAAGAAAGGCTTGGAACTGAAGCAGAACCTGATAGAAGAGGTAAGAGCTTATTCTTTTTATTTTTCCATGCCACGTATTTGGTTTCTAAAGGTGGGTGTAGGACTATATGTTAGGGAAACATACTGTTTATAAAAGAAAAAGAAGCCGCTGATCTAGTCTTTTTTCCTCCAGTGGCAGCACCAATAAAAACTCCTATAATACTGATTTCCAGCTCTGACTGAGCTCTTACTGTATGCTCTGCACTGTGCTGTGTTCCATTTATATTATCCCTGTTTTCCATTTGGGTAGCCGAAGCTTACAGAGATTTGTTCACCTGCCCAATGTCAAAAAGCTGAGAGTTGCCAGACTTGGGTAAATGCACCAACCCACTGCTTCAGGACTGCAGGCTGGATGAAAAAGGAGTCTCCTCCTGCAGAAAGATTCTCTTCCTTGAGACCACCTCTTCATAGCTGTGGCCAGCAATGTGGGCAGAGTGGGGCTGGTGATCCACCTCCCCTTATGAGTAAATAATGAGGCTTCATGTTTCATTTAGTAGGAGCCTTCCTAGTGTACCTAAGTATTTCTAGGTTGTCGACAATTAACAGACAAAGCAAAGAGAAGTGGCCACAGATAAGTCAGAAACGTGGGAATACCGTATGATCTTGACCCATGGCTCAGCTTCCACCGCACTTTGAGATCACTTTGCCCCAGGGGAGCCTCTGTACAAAATGATCCTGTCTTAGAGGCCTCCAGCTCTAAACTTCCACAGTTGTAAGTTCCCTAGAGCACATCTTTCCCATCTGAGGCCAGAGTATTGCCCAGCCCATGGTGCCCCTTGAACTCCAGAGCCCCATGAATTGTTCCACAGCTTCGGAAATGTGTGGACACATACAAGTACCTTTTCATTTTCTCCGTGGCCAACATGAGAAACAGCAAGCTGAAGGACATCCGGAACGCCTGGAAGCACAGCCGGTGAGCAGGCGGTGGGAAGGGCCAGGCTGCTCTCAGTCAAAGCACAGGGGCGGTTATTGACCCTTGGGTACCTGGGTCACACAGGTGGCATCTTAATAAGGACAAAGTGCCACACCCCCACTAAAGGTACTCTTTAACTGTTTCAGCTGGTCTTGCACTGTGCTTATGGGGCAGCATGTGGTAGTTGTTCAGGGAATGTTTGAGCAGTGATCCCTCTCTTTCCCCTGGTCTGGTCTGTTTAGGAACATCCCATCAGTTTAAGAATGTCGTCATGTGCTCCAGGATGCAACAGTGACTTGAGAGCAGGCTGTACAAGCCATGTGGCGAGTACTTGTCCTTGGACTGGAGTTATGACAGTGCTAGTGATGACTCTGATTGTCGCTTGCTGCGCCAGCTCTAGTCAGACCATTAAATGGGCCTCTTCCATACATTCAGACGGGAAGGGCGGATTATCACGTAGCGCTCAGAGTGGACTAGGAGACAGAATCCTGTGACTGTCAAGGTCTGTGGGCAGGAAAATAGGAAAAGGGGCCCTAGGCTGCGGACAGAAGGGCAGAGCTTCGTGGAAGAAGTGGGAGCCTCTGGCCACACTATGAAACAGCCTGGGCCTGGGCTCGAGCTCCCAAGGACAGGGGTTGATTCACACTTACCGCGGGGTTGGGCTAAGCCAGGCACTACCTTCACCAACCCCTATTCTTCTCTGTAGGATGTTCTTTGGCAAAAACAAAGTGATGATGGTGGCCTTAGGTCGAAGCCCATCTGACGAGTACAAAGACAACCTGCATCAGGTGAGTCTCTGACCCTCACTAGGAAGGGCCAAGGCCAAGCTGCCTTGTCAGCTGCTGCTCTCACATGACACACACTCCAGCCATCTGGCTGGTTCAGGGATCAGGAGAGCAAGGCTGGCTTAAAGCTCCAGTTCTTGAACCTCCAGACCCAGAGGGCAGCGTGCGTGTGCACATGCGCCCAGCTGTGACAACCAGAAATGTCTCTAGATGTTGCCGAATGTTGGGGGGTAAGGGGACAAAATTATCCCCAGTTGAAAGCCACTGCTCTAGTATGACCGAACCGACCTCACTTTTGTTCCGTAGGTCAGCAAGAAGTTGAGGGGTGAAGTAGGTCTCCTTTTCACCAATCGGACTAAGGAGGAAGTGAATGAGTGAGTGTTTTCAAAGAACGATGGGGAAGAGAAAGGTCGGTGAGGACTCCGGGGAAGGAGTAACCCAGAGACTTTGTATAGTGGGAGCGTCAAATGAGAACGGGTCCCTAGAGCCCTGTTTCTGAGTCCTTGGTTCTCTCTAGCTGGTGCTGAGGGAAGAGAGGGAAGGCCAGGGGCAAGGGGGTGGGGGGGGGCACCTGACTTCAGGTGGGCTGGTGACCCAGTCAGGAACCTCCCCCTACCACTTCTCTTTCCTGAAGGTGGTTCACAAAATACACAGAAATGGACTACGCCCGCGCTGGAAACAAAGCAGCTTTCACCGTGAGCCTGGACCCGGGGCCCCTGGAGCAGTTCCCCCACTCCATGGAGCCTCAGCTGAGGCAGCTGGGCCTGCCCACTGCCCTCAAGAGAGGTAGGGGGAATGCCCTGGAGCTTAAAGGTCACAGCATAGTGGCCAAGAGCATAGGCTCCCTTTGTGGCCGAGCAGGTTGTTTCTGCCAGTCTCCATTTCCTTGTGAGAAAGTGGGGCTAGAATGTTCACCTCATGCTTGGGGTGAGTGTGGACAGTAACTTATAGCCAGAATACAGCACTTACGGGACAGTGAGGGAGGCAGTCACTGCTCCCTGAACTCCCTTGCAGGGAGCTGAACACTGCTGATTAATCCTGTCCCCAGTGCGAACTAGAGTTGGAGAGGGGACAGGTGGCCAACCAGATTCCTCCCAGCTGTGGGCCGCAGACAGAAAGCTCTGCACAGGCCCCTGTGCCAGAAATAACTGCTCGGGTGCCCCCCTTCTCTACAGGTGTGGTGACCCTGCTGTCCGACTATGAGGTGTGCAAAGAGGGTGACGTGCTGACCCCAGAGCAGGCCCGCATCTTGGTGAGTCCAGCCCCTCCCAGCAGTCCGCGGCCTGTGGCGAGTAGGGGGTTGGGGACCACAGAGTCTGATCACACGCGCTCCTCCTGACTCTTGGCTCCATTGTCTCTCTTGCAGAAGCTTTTCGGATATGAGATGGCTGAATTCAGAGTGACCATCAAATACGTGTGGGACGCACAGTCCAAAGGATTCCAACAGATGGGAGATGACTTGCCAGAGAGCACCCCCGAGTCGGCAGAAGAATCAGAGGAAGACGACGATTAAGACGACGGTTGACGGGCACTTGGGACTGAGCGCGTCCCGGCCCGTTCCAGGTGTCTCCTCTTGACTGGACCACACAGGACCACTGCCGCCCCGCTTGGGGGAGCAGCTATGGATGAAGACAAGGGTGGGCGAGAGGTACAGACTGTTCTATAAAGAATAAAACCTTGTCTGCAGGATGTCTCCCTGTAGACGGCAAAAGGGACTTTTCTCAGCAAAAAAAGGCCTAAGATTTGGGCTTTTGTTTGAGTCCTAGGGTTCCCTTTGTTCACCTCACAAACCAGCTTCCAGCACTGGTTCCTGCATGACCACTGTGGCCATGCAGCTCTGGGGACAGGAGAGCACTCACCAGGGCTCCTGTCCTCTGGCTTTCGGTTCCCTTTGCTTGAAACGGGGATTTGCTGAGGAAAACGGGCACCGCGGCTGCCCTTCCTCCCCCCACACAGACTCGTGGATGGAGCTGGGACTCACGGATGACCAGAAGTCAGGGGGCTCTGCTAAGACAGGAGTAAAGCTACCGCTGAGATTGTGAGAATGTGTTTAAAATGTTCCACGGTGTCCTGGGAGGTTTTATTCTTGGTGCTGACTCATGGTAGGTTTTTGCTCAAATTGTTCTGTTTGTAAATAATTCAGTGAGGGCATTTCTAAATGAGAGAAAATCTACTTCAGGCTGTTCGGCGCCCTTTTTCTATCGTGCATAGAAGAGTGAGGGCCACCTCCTGCCCTGTGCTGGGAAGTCAGGCTGCATTCAGCACAGGAAGCTGGGAAGACCCGCTACCTCTGCCCTTTGAAGACTAATCCATACTCCTGCCCCCTTCTCATCAAGTCCTTGGGAAGGGCAGAAAATGGGCTGCAGACAGCAGAAGAAACATTCACCAGGTTCGCTCCAGCCCTGGGCTGTAGCCACGTCAAATGCCTGCTTTATTCAGAGAGGAAATGCTGGACTAGATCACAATCCCCAGCCTTTACACATTGTGACAGCCACTAGGAGCACTGTAAGAATGTAGGAAAAAAAACAGTTTGTGAGCCGAGATGATGAGCAGAAAACAGGGAAAAGGAGCTTAAGGCAGGGTGAGACAGTAAAAGAAGTAACAGTGGGCCCTCTGCCACCTCCAGTCAGGACTGAGCCTAATGGAAATATTGAGAACATTCATGGGCAACCAGGCACCAGGCTTGATCAAAGGCCTGCACAACAGCCGGCCCCAGCGGCCTTCCTCAGTCACTGCCAAGTTCTGTGCCAGCCGCTTCGTCTGGACGTGCCCAAGATGACCGTACCTGTGGGCACCCTGGAAGGGCAGACGGCCAGACAGTGTCTCCAATCACACGTACTCCCTTTCCCAGCCCTGCCCCCACTAAGATTTGGGGTCTGGTGTCTATACTTGTATTATTCCAGAAAGAAATTGCCTTCAAACAGCTCTAAAGCCTGGCCTCCGTAGTTAGTCAGCCTACATCTGAGTTCAGAGCCACTCACCTCTGCCCCTCAGAAGATGGGTAAACCTGGCTTAGTTACTCGATCTCTCTAGGCGTCAGACTTCCTTTACTTTGCACGGTGGTCGTGGAAATTGAAGTACTTTGTTTTGGGCCTGGTACTTAACGTGCTCACTAAAGGCGAGTCATTAGTGTGTAATGCCGGAGCTGGAGGAAGGCGTTAGAGAAACGTGGGGAAGCAAGAAGAGAGGACAGCTCCATCAGGTGCGTGGGAGTTAGGCTCAGCAGAGTGGGCAGTCAGGGATGGGAGACATGCCCACAGTTCAAAAATGTAGCTTTCAGAGTCAAACCTGTGTGCCACATCACACTTAGCGGTAGGACCTTGGTCAAGTGAAAGAGCTTCTGAGCATTTCTCTTGGAAAATTGAGATAATCGTACTAAAGCCAATAGTATTTGTGACATGGCACTTAAGAGACCTCTAAGAACAGGATTACTGCCCAAAAGAACTGGGCCATGGAGCAGTTTCAGAAATCAACAAATAATTGTGCAGCCTTCTTTTATTCTTCTCCCCACCACCAAAAAAAAGGTGTGGGAACAAGCGAAGGCACCAGGGACAGCTGGGTTACCTAGAGCTGGGAGTGGCGGTACCTTCACCACAGGGTAGCCAAGGTCATTGTGGGAAAACTTGTGCCATATACAGCCCGCAGGGTCTTCTCCACCAGGGCAGTGGCCCTGAAGTGGTTCTAGAAGCTGGGCAGGTGGGAGGGTGACATGGGTAAGTATCATGGGGTGACTCCAGGGCAGCCACCCCAGCCCAGGCGCTGGGGGGCCACAGTCTTCAGAAGTGGAGGTTTTGCATCCTTGAACCGCAGAAAGCATGTAGAGTTGTGGGCCCCTCGTCAGGGTGTTGTCTCCTAGTCTGGTGGTGGGAATAGAGGGGATGCAATGTGCAAGAATCCTTGCATTTAACATGCTCACCAGATGGGAACAGCACAAACCTCCAAATAAGGACCCAGGAGCAACTATGGTACCACAGCCCAGATCACACACAGGACCTTCATCAACGCCCGGCTCCAGGCCTGGCTCTGGCCTTAGCTGAGCCACCTGCGTTCACTATTCTGACACGCTCAGTCAGGAAACACCCTGTGCCAGCCCCATACAGTGAGTGCAAAATGGAGAGGAGATAGTGGGCCTGACCATGCTTTGTAAGCTATAGAGAGCAGGCTAGGTGAAACCCTCAGCCTACATTCTCCAGGGGTGAGGCCTTGGCCCTGGTGTGAAAAGCTCCTTGAAAAACACTGTTTAAGGCAATGGTTCCTGAACTTGGCCAGGATAATTGGAAACCCCTGGGGTGATGGTGGGGTGGGGGGTGCTAGAATAGAATTTAAATCACACCAAGGCACACAATGTGAATCCAAATATTCTTGGTCATGCCCACAAAACCAGCATTGGAGCCTCTTGCACGAAGCTTGGTGTGTCGCCCTCTGGGGAGAGAAGAGGGGAGACAAATAAATATTACACAGAAATTACTTTGGAGACTGGCTCCTATAAATCTGTAAAGATTAGGAGCTTTCCAGCAGTCCACACATAATGTCTAAACTTGACAGAGGAACAGCAAACAAAAGAAAAAGTATATAGAGATAGCACAGTAAATGCCAGAGGGAAGAAAGCTGTAAGAGTTTAAAATGATCACATCTGAACGATTCAACTTGAAAAGGGGTTGTTTTTAACTGTGGGCATGTATTACTTAGATAAATTATTCAAAATTTTAAAAATGAAAAAAGGAAGGAAATAAAAAGGTCTCCACAACTGCTCAACTATAACTTCAGACATTCATGACAATTTTCTTGCCAAGAATTTGCAAAACTTAAACTCAGTTTGCCCAAGGTGACAGGGCTAGCTAGTACTGGGACAGCAGCAAGCCCTACCTAGAGTTCCCAAGTCCCAATCCAAGGTTCCTCTTCCTGCTGTGGGCAGGGGGTGACCTCATCCCAGGGAAAGGACACAGTCCCACAGACCTGGCAGCAGGCCCAAATATCCACATTCCCAGTCCCAGCCCCAAGTTACTCTCCAGGGACACGAAATATGCAAGGAGAGTAAGAATACTGCTGAGTAAAGCATGTGGGAATCCAGGGGCCTAGTTCTGAGAGGAAGGTCCTGGCTTCCAGGAGAGCAGCCCCGTGAATACCCTATCCCAGACTAATGGACCCATGCCACCTCCCACACTGACGCAGCCCATCCCCACCCACTGATTCCTGTCGATCTCTGCCCAGTTAGTCCCAAAAAAGTGGCCCACAGGTTGCTTCCCATCTTTGTCCTCATTCTTGTACTTGCCAGTCAGTCAGCAGGCCCCCTGCAGGAAAGGCTGCAGTCAGATCCCCTGGCCCGCACTGCTCTCAGAGGCTGCTCTGGACTGGGGGGTGCGGGGGGACCCAGGAGGGATGGAGGACACAGCCCAGCCTCTTGGCAAACCCCTCCCTGCTTCCCAGGGCCAGGGAGGCCCACCCCGTCCAGGGGCAGGCTAGCCCGCAGCAATCCGTACCAGCCAAAGAGTTGGAGGCATAGAACCTCAGTCCAAAGTGCCTGAGGCAGTCCACCTGCCCGGTGGTGGCGTTGTACATACCCTGCAGGCAGAAGGGCTGGCTGGGGCGGGGGAAGTGCATATATCAAGAGAAGGGACCCCAAATTTTCCCTTGGAGAACCCTTAATTTAGACCTTATCAATCCCAGGACCTGAACATTTAGGGCACATACTTAGTAGTGATGGTGGTGGAGAGGCCTTGTACCCAAGGAAAATTCATTCAGCCAACATTTCTGAACACTAACTATACGCTGGGCATTGGACTTCGGTCAACGAGCCCAAAGGACAGGTCCCTGCCCTCAAAGATTAACAGTAAGGTAGAGTGTAAACGGGTACAGTCAAGAAAAGAGATAAGAGTACGCCAGTGCATTCCGTGAGCACTGCCTGGCACCAAGTAGCAGCTGCACAAACATTTGCTGAATTAATGAGGAGATAAAGACAGCCTGAGCTCTCAGGCCCTGCTGTGGCATAGGAAAAGCTTCTAGAAGAAAAGTCACTAAGTGACACCTGAGCACTTCTGCCAGGGAGAAGGGGCAGGACTGTTCCAGGCTGACACGCAGAACAAGGAAACAGAAAGGATGGGACTAAGGTGCACACACAGGCAGGAGGGGAACCAGGGCCAGAGCAAGCAGGAGCCTGTTGGCCGGGCTGAGGAGCCCACACATCATCCTGAAGGCACCATCTGCAGGCTGTGAGCAGGAGAGTGGCTGCTACAGAGAGGGCATGGGGCAGTCGGAGAGGCCAGGTTCCACAAACTTGCCCTGCAGGAAAGAGGTGGCTGTCAGAACCCAACATAGCCCGAGGAGACCAGAAAGGGGAGACATGGGTGGGGCCCCGGGAGTGGGGTGTGTCTTAGCTGTCTGCTCTGGGACAACCCTGGGGCCTGTCCTTTCCTGGGTAATGACAGGTCAAGAGAGGAGCAGCCACCCTCCCTTCCTGGTGTAGATGGTGGCAGGTGCACAGTATCTCTTGCACGGCAGAGGGGGATGCACGGGGCGGGGTGGGGGGTGGTGTCAGGGTCCAGCAGGTGAAAGTAAAATAGGTACACTCAGGGGCACTGCAGCCACTTCAGTGACACATCCAGCCGGAACCGGTGCCCGTCAGGCTTTAGTTTTGGCTCACCCAATGGAATGGCCTTGGTAATTTTCACTTTCAGAGGAGAGAAACGGAAGTTCAAACCAGTTTACCAAATATTGGAGAGGGTCTAGTGTAATCATTAAGAGATGGATCAGGGTTTGCGTCCCAGCTCTTCATAACTAGCTGTGTGAACTTGACCAAGTGACTTCATCTCTCTGAGCCTCAATCCCCTCAACTGTAAATTGGGAGTGACAGTGGTACTACCTTACAGCAAAGTTCTGAAGACCGATCAGGACTTGAATGGACGTACTCATTACGAGCTGCTAATGTTATCACTACGAGGATGGTTTACCAGGCAGCCGGATGTGCCAGGCCTGGCGCTAAGGGCTGGCAGAGGAACACCAGTGTTCGATCCCTTCCCTTAAGGACTCACGGTTTAAGGGGCCACTATACACAGTAAGTGAGGCAAGGATACACACAAGGTGGTAGAGGAGCCGAGAGCAGTCGTGAGGCCCACTGGGAGTCCAGGGAAGGCTTTTTCCTTAGAATCCAGTTCTCCCAGGGGAAGTCAGAGGCAAGAACATGGTGGCGTAAGGAGCCATGCCTGCGATTCACTAGGTCCAGGGAGGCACAAGGCACGAGAAGTGGCCTCCCCAAACCAGATGAAAAGGGCCTGGGAGTCTGGATTTGGGGGGGCAGCCCCAAAATAGCAGCCCCTGAACACCTTTCAGCCAGGGACCTAAGGGGTCAGCTTTGCAGTTTTTGAAAGATGACTCTGAATGAAGCATGAAGAACTCCAGGGGCAGGTCTGAAAACAGGGGACCAACAAAGGGACCGTGGCAGGAATTCAGGAAAGAGACACGAGGCCTCAACTTGGGCCCCAGGAAAGGGAGGACAAAATATTTTCATTAGAGAAATATCCCATTGAGAAAAGGCCATTGTTTTGACATCTGTGTGAGTCGGAAGTGAGTTCATTAAACTTTCCCCTTGCTCCGCATTAAGAATCCTAGGTGGCTGGACTGATGGGTGCGAGGAGGTCCCTCTCTGCACTTTTCACGCTTGGAAAGTCATCTCAGTGGGCCCAAAGGCAGTCAGTCACCCAACCTCTTGAGACTTGGGAGAGCAGGGTTGGGGAGTACTCACGTGGAATTTTTCCATTTCACCACTGCCTCACCCTCTGCCCCCGCCCCTTCCAGTCTGAGGTTTAAAAACTTTGACCTATCTAGCTCTGGCCTGAAAGAGGGAAGAGGAGGGGTTTGAGGAAAAAAAAATGCAATCAGAAATAAGATCACAGTTGTCACAGAGAGGCAGCCAGGTGATCTAGAAAGAGGCAGTCAGGCACTGAGACCCACGCATATTCTCATTTTGTTCCAGATCTCCCATGCTGTGAACCACAGGAGAAACAGCAAGACTCTGGAGAGCAGAGAGAAGAGCCTCGGAGTGAAAGATGGCGGTGCGCCAATACTAATAGTAACAGCTAACATGGTGGAGCCCTCAGGTGCCTTCCATGCACAGTCCTGAGCACTTCAAAAGGCATCGGACTGATGAGGGACGTTTTCCTGTCTCCGTCCACAGACTCTCCGGCGTAGCTACATCTGCCTGCTCCAGCACCCTTGGTATTGCCAAACCTCATTGCCTTTGCACACCCACCACCCACACGCACAGCCGGAAATGTCCTTTCTCTTTTTACTTCTGGGGAAACTCCTGGCCCTTCTTCAAAGCGTAACGTTTCCTCTCCGGAGCTTTCTTCAATGGCCCCTCTCCAGAAGCACTCCCTCTTCTGGGCTTCCCAGCCATCCCTAGAATCTGAGCTCCCTGGAGTGCGTTAGTGTCAAGTTCCCTTCTATGGCCTCATACAGAGCCTGAGCACAGCGAAAGCAGTTAGGCACCGTAATACCCCTTCGCCGATGCCCCTCATCGAGCTACCCCAGCTCCCAGGCGCTGAGCCCCTGATGAAGCGGGAGGCACTGCCAACTGAACAGGACACCCGAAGCTCCACGGGGCAAAGTCTAGGGTCCAGAGCAAGAAGGGTCCCCCGCCTGTTCCAAAGTCTGATCTGGGGCAGTGCTCGAGAGTGCCAGAGAGGTAAAGGCAGGATTGCTGCGGATGGGGCCGCTACGGGGAACCTGCGAGGGGCGTGGGGGAGAGGGTCAGGAAGAGCGGCAGGGACTGCACAGCGCCAGATCCCAGCGTTTCCAGTGTCCCCTGGAAGGGCTGGCTAGCCAAGCCGTTCCAGGCTATACAGCGTTGGGACGCTGCTGGAAGGAGGGTGCTGGGCTACCTTCCCACAAGGAGAAAGAAGAAAGGAGTCAAGACGAAACACTCCGGCTGTCCAGGATTACACGTGCGCGGGGTCTGAGGAGCTGGGGGTGGCAAGAGGGTGTCGGCGCCCGGGGAGGGGATGAAGCGGTCGTTCCTGGCGGCGGTCGGTGCATGGCTGGGGCGTTACCTCTGCAGTCGCCACCGCCCAGCCCGAGCCCCAGGCCGCGCAGGGTGCTCCCGGGCTGGCCGTCGCTGTACTCGAGGACCGTGTCTATCTCAGCGTAGCCGCGCTCCAGGAAGGCACGCACCGCCGCGCCGCTGGCGGGCGCGTCCACGCAGCGTCTCATCTCCACGGCGCCCGGCACCGTGGCAGGCTGGGCCCAGGCGCCCGAGGCGTCCCGCGACAGCCAAGACCTGGCGGCGGCGGAGACGGCCATAGCGCAGGGCGCCGCGTTCTGGGCGGCGGCGCCCGCATTCGAGCCCGCACCACTTTAGGTGAAGACTCGGGGTGTCGGCCTTGGGGGCGGGGCGCGGAGGAGCCCTGGAAGGAGCCAACGCGAAGTCCGCACGCGGCCGGGATGGAACCCGGGCGCCATGTGCACCCCCGGCGTAAGGGGCGGGAGGGCTGTGGCTCGGGCTGGGGATTCGGCTCTTGGCCGCAGGTACGTGATGGGTAGCCGGTTCCGAAGGTTGCAAGCGAACGCCAAGGCTGAGGGCTAGGACTCCTGGGGCTTCCCTGCCCCACCCTGAGGTCCCTGTGCCCTGACGGAGAGGGCTTCCCTAAGTGCTAAAGGTCCTAAAAGGAGGCTTCGGCCTTGGAGGCCGTTCCGCCGCCGTGCGGTCCCAGAGGTCGGCTCTGTGGTTCTCTCGGTGAGACTTGCCAGAGGCTCCAGCACACTTCCCGTGTCCCTGTGGAGTGACATGTGAGAAGTAGTGAAAGAGAACTGTCAGCCTGTAATTCTATATCCGAGCGAAAACACCTTTCAAACACAAAGGTAAATTTATAAAGACTGTTTTGTCCAGATAGCTTAGTGAGAGAATTCATAGTAGCCAACTTTCACCCTAGGAAATAATTGAAAAAGTTTTTCGTATGAAAGAAAATTTGTATTTGCACACACAAAAAAACGAGGAGTGCTGGAAATGGTCAACGTGGGTAAATATAATGCTTTCTTTTATTTTTAACCCTTTAAAAAGGTCATTGCGTTTTTATAAAGTTAAACATACACTTACAATATGACTCAGCAAAAACCACACGCCAACATTCCTCGGGAGCCTAGATACAAAACTCCTTTAGCAAATCAAATACAGTAGTATATAAAAAGTATAATATATCACGATTCAGTGGGTTTTATCCCAGGAATACTGGTTGGCATTATATTTGAAAATCAATCCATATAATTAACTATACCGACGGGTCAAAAAATAAAACCCACATGACCATCTCGAAATTCAATACTCATTTGTGAAGAAGAAACCTCTCAGCAAATTGAGATGAGAATTTCCTCAAACTGATAAAGGGCACATGCAAAAAACATATAAAGCTAACATATTTAACACTGAAAACCCTTTCCCTCTAAAACTGGGAACCAGGCAACGATGTCCGCTCTCACCACTTTTATTCGACATTGTCTTGGCGATACTAGTTATCCCAACATATTTCAGTGTGCTTGTGTAATAATAAGACGACTTCATGCATAATTACAGTGCCGTTATCATCCTAAAAATTAACCATTCTTCTGTGTCACCTAATACCACACCTCACTCAAACATCCCTGGTTGTTTTTCTAAAAATGTTTCAGTTGGTTTGAATTAGGATCCAAATACGATTTACACATTGCATTGTTACGTCTCTTAAGTCAGCAGTCCCTCGCATCTCCCCACCCCATTTTTCATTTGCTTGTTGAGGAGATCTATCAATTGGGCTTTAGAATGTCCCACATTCTGTTTGTATAGTCATAGTTTCATTTAACTTGTTCCTCTATCCCTTCATAATTCTTGTCAATTAAAAGCTAGGTTACATTCTAGTTTAACTTTTTTCAAAAAGAATATTTCAACGGTGGTGTGTACTTCTTAATGTAGCACATCCAGGAGGCACAAACAGTATGGTCGACCCATTGCTAGTAATGCCGAGACCAAGCAGTGGGTTCATGTGGTGTCAGCCTGCTCCCTCCACTGTAAATAAAGTTCCCTATGACCTCTTGGTTTCATCTACTGATAATCTTTGCCTGAATCAATCAAGATAAGAGTTTTTGAGTCTGAGATTATGTTGTGTACATTCTAAATACAGGTCTTAGGAGTATAACATTAACATATATAACCTTTCAGTACTTTTAAATGAGAATTATACAGGTCTTCATTTTTAAATTTAAATTTTTGAGATATTTGATTCATGTGCAGCTGTAAGAAATAATAGAAAGATTCCTTCTACCCTTTTCCCAGTTTCCCCCAGCCGCGATATCCTGCAAAACTATACCACAATATCACAACCTGGACATTGATACAGTCAAGATACTGCTGTTGTGCTGTTGTCTTGATCTGGTGAAGCGTCCTATAAATGTTGATTAGATCCTACTGGTTGATAGCTTTTTTGAGTTATTCTGTATCCCTGTTGATTTTCTGGGTAGTTGTTCTATCAACTGTTGAGAGAAGGGTGTTGAAGTCTCCAATTATAATGGTAGATTTCTCTATTTTTACTTTCGGATCTCAGTTTTTGCTTCGCGTATTTTGGCAGCTTGGTGCTTACACATGTAAGATCTCTATGCCTTCATAGTGGGTTGACTCTTTTCATCATTTTACATGTCCCTCTCTGATAATTTTCTTTGTCTGGAAGTCTGCTTTGTCAGATATTAGTATAGCCATTCATGCTTTCTCTCGATTAATGTTTGCACGATATATCGTTCTCCATCCTTTACTTTCAACCTGCCTATATTTTGAAATGTGTCTCTGTAGAAAACATATATTAGGTCCATTTTTTAAATCCACTCTGCCAAGCTCTGTCTTTTAAATGATATATTTAGACCATTTACATTGGGCTTAAGTGTGCCACCTTTTTGTTATTTGTTTCTCTATTTGCTTTTTCTTGCTGTCCTGTAGGTTAATCGACCGTTTCTTAAAAAGATAATTTTATTTTAATTCAACTAAAGTGTTTTCTTAGTACATCTCTTTGTACAGCTTTTTAAATGATTGCTCTAGAGCAATAATCTACTGGTGTCATTATTTTACAAGTTTAAATGAAGTATAAAAACCTTACTACCCTTTATGTTCCTTTACTCTGTTTATATTTTTAAATATTTCCACTACATGCATTTAGAACCATGTCAGACAGTGTTATAATTTTTGCTTCAATCATCAAAGGTAATTTAGAAAGTTCAAGAAGAGAAGGAAAACCTATTGTATTTACTCATATTTTGCTTACCATGTTCTTTCTCCCTTCCTGGTGTTCCATGAATCCTTCTTTTATCATTTATTTTTTGTTTAGAGAACTTCCATTAGCCATTCATTTAGTGTCGATCTGCGGGCAACAAGGTCACAGGGACTAGAGGCGCCAGTCCCTAAAACAACCTGGGTTCTAGGGGTGCCAGCCCCACCTCACAGTTGAAAATCTGTGTATAAATTCTGACCCCCAAAACTTCGTTGTTTCTCAGGATTGGCCCCAGGACCTCCTGCCCTCAGCAGATACCCAAATCCACAGATGGTCAAGTCTCCTATACAGAATGGCACAGATCAACACATACAGTCAGCCTTCTACATCTGAGGACTTCCAACCACGGATAGAAAAGAGCATAGGTATTTACCGAAAAAAATCTATATGTAATGGACTCGCATAGTTCAAACACATGTTGTTCAAGGGTCAATTTGTAGTTCTTTTTTGGACACGACCCAGTTTATGTAGTTTTGATTCAGAAAGAACTTATTAAGGATGGGAATGTTAGATTGGAGAATTAGAGCTTCCTCTTAAATGAGACAACCTGTTAGGGTCTAGTAATAGATAAGCTCAAAGGATATGCACAATTCAGTAGCAAGAAGTTCAAGTTCAAAGTTCAGGGAACAATAAACACCAGCAGTACCAAAGCCTCTGATTATCCGTGTAATTACTATAGATACCTATAACTCTGTGGAGTTTGAATGAGATAAAGGACCTGAAAGTAGAACTTGATTTATTGCCACCTAGACCGAAGGTTTTGACTGCAGAGGGCTTTCATAGTTATGTTTATCTAACTTGATACAATTAGAATTTCCAGGTTAGAACACGCTGTTATCATGTTAGGTTTTATCCTTCATGATTGGAGTCCGTGAGCTAGTAATTTGCCTGATATGAATTGTGAAATGCCTTTGGAAGCTACCTAAATAGCTCCACATAAAGATTACTTGAAGGATATGGCTTGGATTTTGTCCTCGTTCAAGACTTGTCCATTTTCGTTCAGCTGTGCTTGGATGTCATGCAATGAGAGCATCTTCTTCCGTGGAGGCCACTATCAGAATACATTGCTTAATTTCATTATTGTAAGGAAATATTTGGACATCAGTCAGCAGATATTATTGTACTAGTGTTTGTTCGACCCATTTATGAAATAATCCAGGGGAATTTTTAAGTAACCCAGCCTTAAGGTCACCTTTCAGACAATGGAGAGTGGATAAGCATTCCCCACTTAGTCCTGCCCAAAACAGCAGATTCATGAGCTAAACAATTATTTTTTAAGGAAAAAAAAGAAAAAAAAAAAAGCTTTGAGACATAATTCACATATTAAACAAACAGTTTATAATTCAATGGTTTATAGTGTATTCAGAGTTATATAACCAGCACAATTTGGGAGTCTTTTTGTCACCCTAAAAAGAAACCTGTACTCATTAGCAGTTCATCTCAATTGCTTCTCAACACCCCTCCCAGCCCTAGGCAGCCACTAGTCTTCTATTTCTAATAGATTTGTCTATTCCAGACATTTTATGGAAATCTAATCATATGAGGCCCCCTGTGACTGACTTCTTTCATTTAGCATGTTTTCAAGGTCCATCCACATTGTCTGTTTGATTACTTCATTCCTTTTCATTGCTGAGTATTCAGTATTCCATAGTATAGATAGTTCATCTTTTATTTAACCATATTGGTTGATGGACATCTGGGATGTTTCCACTTTTTGGCTATTATGGATAATGCTGCTATGAACAAGTTTTTATATAGACATGTTTTCATTTCTCTTGGGTATACAGCTAAGGGGTGGAATTGCTGGGTCATATGGCTCTATGTTTTATCTTTTGAGGAATTCCCAGATTGTTGTTTTTCATTGTGCCTGTAACATTTTACATTCCCACCAGAAGTGTATGAATGTTCTAATTTCTCCAAATCCTTGTCAACTTTTTTTTTTTACTGTAGCCATCCTGAGTTCTGAAGTGGTGTCATGATGGTTTTGATTTACTCTTCTCTGACTGGGTAATGATGTTGAACAGCTTTTCATGTGCTCACTGGATGTGCGTGTATCTTTTTTTTTGCCACGTGTATACCGTTAGAGAAAAGTCTATTCTGATCCTTTACTCATTTTTAAATTGGATATTCTAATGTTCATTATTGAGTTTTAAGAGTTCTTTATATAGTCTAGATACAAGTTCCTTATGAGATGTGATTTGCAAATATCTTCTGCCACTCCGTGGGTTCTTTTTGCTTTCTTGAAACACGCTCATTTTAAATTTTGATAATGTCCAATTTATCTATCTTTTCTTTTGTTGCTTGTGCTTTGGGTGTCATATCTAAGAAACGACTGCCTACACAAAGTCATGAAGATTTACTTCTATATTTCACAAGCTTTAGTTTTAGATTTTACATTTAGGTCTATAATCCATTGAGTTTCCTTGTGTATGGTGTGAGGAAGGGGTTCAGCTTCATCTTTTGCATGTGGTTATCCAGTTGTTCTGGCACCATTTGTTGAAGACTCTTCACTTACTTGTCTCGATACTCTTCTCTAAAAATCAATTGAAAATACAAATAAGGGTTTATTTCTGGACTCTCAATTCTATTCCCTGGTCTATTCCATATGTCGGTAGCACAGTCTTTATTACTGTAGCTTTGTAGTAAATTTCGAATTCGGGAATTAGAAGGCTTCTTATTCAAGAGTGATTTGGTTATTCTGTTTCCCTTGAATTTCCATATGAATTTTAGGATCAGTTGGTCAATTTCTGGAGGGAAAAAAAGCAGCTGGGATTTTGATAAAGATTACATTGAATCTTGAGATCAGTCTGGGAGATTTTTTTCATTTTAAGCAACTCGGTTTTGGGGTGGTTTGTTGTGTAATGATAACTGAAACACCATCGTGCTTGGAGGAAGCACCCATTTTATCACGGATGAAGACAAAGAAGGGTGACTTTTCTGCAGAGAATAGTTTTGTCTGCAGTGTCTCTCTCTAGACAGCAAATGAGACTTTTCTTAGAACAGAGTCTTTGATGGTTTTGTCTGGATTTCCAAATTAAGCACCTGTCATCATTTCAAGATGAGCAGGCTCCAAGTGCTGACTTCTGTTGTGGCTTGACCTACCCCCACACCTCAACCTCAGGGCTCAAGTGACTTTTCTGCACTGCGACTGGTTAAACAGCAACCACTGGACCTGGGATTTATTTTCTTCTCCAGCCCTGGGTGCCTCTTAGTTGGAGCAGTGATTTGCTGAGGGAAATGGGGACCCTGGCTGCCCATGGTACCCCAACTCCTAACAGCAGGAGGCCCTGGGCTAAGGCCAAGAAACTTATGAGTGACAAGTCAGGAGACTTTAGCTAAAACAAATGTAAAGCAATTGGGAAAACTGAGAGTTAAAAATGTTCCACAGCATCCTTGGAGCCTTTATTCTTCTTGGTATTGCCTCTAATGGTAGGTGTCTGCCCAAATTTCTCCATGTCTCAGTATTTCGCGATGTAATTCTAAATGAGAGAAAATCTACTTCAGGGTGTTTGGCTCTCTTTTTCTATTCCGTGTAAGAGTGAGGGCCACCGGCTCTGCTGCTGGGAGGTCAGTTGAGAGCAGTGAGCAGGAGACCCACTCACTACCTCTGTCCTTTTAACTCCAGCTCATGGTTCTGCACCTTTGGCAGTAAGGCCCCCAGACAGGATGGAAACAAGTTGCAAGCAGTCGAGGAGACAAGTTTATGGGTTCACTCTGGGCCTGGGCTGTAGCCAGGTCAAGTGCCTGCTTTATTGACAGGAAATGCCTGAGTAGGGCTCAGCCCACGCCTTTACACATTCTGAAGGCAACTGTGAGCAAGGCGGGCACCAAGAAAAGTAATGCATGGATCCAGACCATCAAGAAAGACAACGCTAAATCGGCTTAAGGCAAAGACTGGCCAGGGCGAGAGAACAGAAAGGGCGATGGGAAAGAAAGAAACCTTTGGCAGTCTGAGCCATATGGAAGCCTAGAAGGAGTAGCTGGGACATTCGTGTGCAACCAGATGCCAGGCTTGATCAAAGGCCTGCACGACCGCCGGCTCCAGGGGCCCTTCCTCAGCCGCTGTCAAGTTCTGTTCCAGCTGCTCCAGGTTGGACATGCCTAGGATAACCGCATCCCCGTGGGCTCCCTGGAAGGGGAGATGGCCAGACGTCAACACAGTTCTACACCACAGTGGCTCCAGGCATGCATACGCCCCCTCCCAGCCTCACCTCTGCCAAGACATGGCATGAGACTGTTTATTTATGCCCTATATTGTTCTAGGAAATACTTAGGGTGCCTTCAACAATTGTAACTATGTGACTCCAAATCCTGTCTTCTTTCCATCTGCTGTCACACTGCTCATCCTCGGACGGACTTGAGTTCACAGCCAGTTCTGCCATGCAGTACCTCTATAAACTGGCTGTTATTTAACCTTTCTGAGACTCAATCTTCTCTATTTTCAGTGTGGTTATAGGAACAAATAATTATGTAAAGGACTTAGCTCTCATTTACTGAGAACCTACTATGTACGTGCCAGACACTATGCAACTGTATATGGCTGAAGCAGGAGAAAAATGTTAGCCAGGAAGTCAGGGAACACCAGAGAGAAAAGGAGACCCCCACTCCCACCAGGAATGAGACTAACGGGGTCTGATAAATTTTCTACCCCCTTCATAGCTATGTGAGCCCCCGTTTCCTCATTCGTAGAACTGGGAAAATGGCACATCAGCCTAAGTCATAATTAAATCCATGTTTATAAAGCCCTCATCACAGAGTCTGACACTTAAGACAACTACTAGGAACAATGGTAGGACTGCCCATGAGAACTGGAACAGAGAGAAATTTTACAGGAAAAAACAATTTAGAAATTTGCGGAGCCTCTGGGGACAGCTGGGTTACCTGGAGCTGGGAGTGGTGGTACATCCAGCGAAGGGCAGCCGAGGTCATGCTGGGAGCACTGGTGCCATATGCAGCCTGCAGCGCCTTCTCCACCAGGGCAATGGCCTTGAAATGGTGCTCCTTCCAGAAGCTTTGCAGGTGGGAAGGGTGGCAAACGGGTCAGTACCATGGGGTCAGTACCACTGGGGCTGCAGATAACAAACTGACCAGGGCAACGGCACCTGCCTCAACCCCACAGTGCACAGGGGCCAGTATCCTCTCTGCCAGTGGGTCTCCTGCTTTACTGGGCAGCAGAACCACCCAGGATGCTGGCTTCTTCATCAGAGACCGCAACATCTTTATTCCTAAGAACTCAAAGCCTGCCCTCCCTTTACCAGTGGAGCAGAGGTAGCTAGTACAGGGCATAGGCCCCAGGCCTCCTGGGCCTCAATCCAGGGCTCTTTCGTTCCCTTTTGACAGGTAATGAGCATTTCTCAGAGAAGAGCTATCACTTGCAAGACCTGGAATAAGGTCCAAGGATCCTCAGTCTCTTACAGAAGTCCCAAGAAAACAAGAAGCCCCACAGAGGGCTAAGTAATCCTGCAGGAATCAAGAGATGCAGGTCCAGGCTGCAAGGGAAGACCTGGAGCCCCCAGGAAAGCATCCTAGAACTTCTCCACTTCACATAAAGAGGACCCCCTCACTCTGCCCACCTGATGCAGCCCATCCCCAGCTCACCGATTCCTGTAGAACTCAGCCCACTTATTTCCAAAAAAGCGGCCCACAGGTTGCTTCTTGTCTTTGTCCTCATATTTGTACTTGCCAGTCAGCAGGCCCCCTGTGGGAAGACTGCAGTTGGATCCCCTGGCCCACACTGCTCCCAGAGCTTGCTCTGGACTGGGCGGGGGGTGGGAAGGGGGTGTGGAGGGTACCCAAGAGGGATGGAGGACACAGCCCAGCCTCTTGTCAAACCCCTCCCTGCTTCCCAGGGCCAGGGAGGCCCACTCCCTCCAGGGGTAGCCTGGCCCGCAGCAGCCCGTACCAGCCAAAGGGTTGTAGGCGTAGAACCTCAGTCCAAAGTGCCTGAGGCAGGGGAACAGCTCCGTTTCCACCTGCCTGTTGGTGGCGTTGTACATACCCTGTGGACAGAAGGGCTGGCTGGAGCGGGGTGCATGTATCAAGGGAAGGGACCCCAGCCTTCTTTTAAAATCATCAGTCAAAACCTGCCCAGGACTTCAGCAGTTATTTCCAAAATCACTAGTGGTGGCAGGGGATGGGGAGACAGTGCTGGGCCCAAAGAAAGGAAACAGACTAGTGATATTGTGCCGCAAATATCTGTGGGCTGGACACTGGGTTTCCAAACACGAGCGAGTCCAGCAAGGTCTCTGCCTCCAAGAGATGTTAGGGTTGAGTCAAAACAGAGAGGAGACAGATAATCACAGTCAAGGTGGGTTCTACGATCATAGCAGGAGCTCACAGATACTCGCTGAATGCATGAAGATGAGGTCTGGAGACTGGAGGCCCCACTGGGGCATCAGGAAAGGCTTCCAGAAGAAGAGCCATCAGAACAGGGGGAGGACTGTTCCAGGCTGACACGCAGAGCAAGGAAGTGGGAAGGACGGGACCAAAGTGCACACACAAGCAGAAGGAGAACCAAGGTCAGAGTGAGCAGGCGCCTGCTGGTTGGCCTGAGGAATCTGCAAGTCATCCTGAGGGCACCTGGGAGCCATCTGAGGGCTGTGAGCAGGAGAGTGGCTGCTATGGAGGGGGCATGGGGGCCGTCAGAGGAGCCAAGAGAAGCCAGAATCAGCAAAACCCTGGAGACTGAGGCCTCTGCAGCCCTGCCCGCACCTGGTAGACTGTGGGCAGGATCCAGCCGTTGTTCTGGCAGAGGGTACAGATCTCGGCCACCTCCCAGGCCGCATAGTTGGAGAGGCCAAACTCCACAAACTTGCCCTGCAGGGAAGAGGCAGCAGTCAGAACCCAACACAGCCCCAGGAGACCAGGAAGAGGAGAGCTGGGTGGGGACCCTGGGAGTGGGGTCTGTCTTAGCTGTCTGCTCTGGGACAGCCCTGGAGTCTGCACTCTCCTGAGAAGTGACGGGCCAAGAAGAGCAGCCGCCCTCACCTCCTGGTACAGCTGATGGCAGGCGCGCAGCGTCTCTTTCACAGGAGTGCCGTGGTCAGGCAAGTGAAGGTAGAAGAGGTCCACCCGGGGGCACTGCAATCGTTTCAGTGATAGCTCCAACTGGGACCGGAGACTGTCAAGCTTCAGTGAATTCCCATCCAAGGGATTGGCCTTGGTGGCAATTTTCACTTTTGGGGGAGAATATAACAATTAAGAGACTTATTATAACCACTTACTAGCCATGTGACCCTGACTAAATTATTTAAGTTTTGTCATCTGTAAAATAGGGATGATAATAATGGAACTGTTCCTATAAGGAGATCATGAGGATGAAATAATGTCTTAAATGTAAGTTCTCAATGTTCACTGCTGTCATAATAATTATTATTAGTCACCAAACTGCTGGCTGTGCCAAGCCTTGCACCAGAGGCTAAGTACACAGAGATAAACTAAACACATTTGATCGCTGCCCTCAACCTCAGTCTAGAAGGTGAAGTTACAACACAGTACTTGAAGCACAGGAAAGCACCAGAGCTAAAAGAGCCCAGAGGAGAGATGTGTGGCCAACCCAGGAATTCCAGGGAATGCTTCCTACAGGATGACAACCCCCCTACCCCTAGCTGATTCTCTAAGAATGAGTCCCCAGTCAACAAGGAAAGGTAGGAAGCACATTCCAGAGGGTGAGAACTAGGGCAAAGTCAAAGGCAAGACAATAGAATATGTGAAAAGCCATACCTGCAATTCTGAGTTATAATATCATAAACTCCAGGTAGGAGCAGTGGGACAAGGGACAAGAAAAGGGTCACAGACCTAGTCTCAAAGGGTTTTTTTCTCAAATACCGTCAAACACTTCAGTCGGTGTGTGTTCTGCACTCTGGCTGCAGTACAGAGAAAGACCTCAAGGGGGCAGGCCTGGAAATAGTCAGATAAGTAAAGAGGCTGCTGTGAGAACTGAGGAAGAAGACGCATCTCCCTGAACAGGGGCTCTGGCAGAGATCATTTTGAGAAACAGGTAGAAGGTAAAATGAGCAGAAGGGAATTACAGTTTGTCCTCCCCTTCTAGACTCACAGAACCGTGCACTCTCACTCACAGAAGAGACACAATCCTCATGAGAACGAGATAATGTTCTGACATGCAAGCAGCCTGAAGTGCTTTAAGAATGGTGGTTGTCTGGGTTGATGAGTGGATGGATTCTGCCCTTTTCATGCTTAGCAAAGGCAACTCAGCAGTTCAGAGCGGAGTCATCAGACCACCTGGATAGGACAGGACAAGTCCCACAGCTTCTCAACCAGATTTTCCCCATTCCCCTGCATACTTAGTGTGGACTTCACTCCACGTCCAACCTGAGGACTTTGGCTCAGTGCGAGCCTGGCCTCAAAGAAAGCAGGGAAGGGTTGGAGGAGAAAAAACAATTCAGAAGCAAAATCTTCCTTATCAAAAAGAAGGAGTCAAGTGAACTAGGAAGCGTAGGTTTGAGATACATGTTCTCATTCTATTCCTCCGGATCCACCAAGCTATGAATCGGAGGAGGACCCCAGAGGTAGGAAGAGCCTCAGAGTGGAAATCAAGAAGCAAAGTGTGGTAGTGATAATAGTAATAACATTTACTGGGTCCCGCTATGTGCCAGGCACCCCCCTGATCACTTCTAATGGCATCAGCTAATGAAGGACAGTCCCACCACACTCACACATCCTCCATTTAAGCCACGCTAGCCTACTGGCCATACTTCCACACGCCAGGCACTTCACATTTCCAAGCCCAGTCTTGGTACAGCTGTGTCCTCAGCTTCTAATGACCCCTTCTTTAAGGCCGAATTCCATTGTTCTCTGAGCCTTTCCCATTGCCTCTTCTTGTCCCTGTCGTCCCCTCACCTCAAAGTGGTTCCCCTTCTGGGTTTCTCTGCCATCATTGGCTTCAATCTTCCCCACCACACTGAGCTCCCTGGAGATAGGTCCGAGTCACTTTCCCTCCAAAAACCTCACAACAAAGCCTGACAACAAAGCCTCTCTCACACCTCCCCACTCCTCACTCTATCATCCCTGCTCCCCAAGCCCGGACTCTGGCGTCCATCGAACACAGCAGTCTAGGGACGGATGAAAGACCAAAATTATGACCACTTACTAGGGAGGCTGCTCAGGGAGCGCACGGGCAGTGAGAGCAATGGGGAGACGGGCAGAGGCAGAGCGCCTGGGAACCGGTAACGTGCTGGCTGGGCTGGAGGCGGGGACAGCACAGTTCTGGAGAACTGTGCCTCAGAGAGGCGCACCAAAAAAGCAACGGGGGTAGAAAGCGAAGGGCTAGACCAAGATCCGCGTAAGACGCGGGGGTTCCCGAGTTGCAGCCCCCAGAGGAATAAGGGGAGGGTAAAGCAGTCAGGACAAAGCACTGTCCTGCTGTCGGGGCTAGGTGTGCTCCGGGCCTAAGGAGCTGGGGGTTCAGAGAGCTGCGGGGCGGCCAGTGGAGGTCGGCGCCCCGAGAGGGGACGAAGCTGTCGGCGCATCACGGCTGGGACCGGGTCAGCACTGCACGGTGCAGGGGGAAGTCAGGGGCCGGGGCGCGGGAGCCAGGCGTTACCTTTGCAGTCGCCGCCGCCCAGCCCTAGCCCCAGGCCGCCCAGGATGCTCTCGGACTGGCCGTCGCTGTATATGAAGGCCGTGTCCAGCTCGGTGTGGCCGCGCTCCAGGAAGGCTCGCACGGCCTTGGCGCTGGCGGGTGCGTCCATGCGGCGTCCCATTTCCATGGCGCCTAGTACGGTGACTGGCCGGGCTTGAGCGCCCGAGACAACCCGCGGCGGCAGGGACATGGCGACGGCGGTGTGAACCTGCGGCGGCCCGGAACGTCGTGCACAGCGAGCGGCGGCGCGGCACACAGTGCGAGTCGCGGCGCGCAGCATGAGGTCGGCGCCTGCGCACTGGGGCGCCTGGGCCCCGCCCACCGTGGCGGGGAGGAGCCTGGGAGGCGGCCGGGGAGCTTAGACCAGGAACGCCGAGTACCCCAAGTTTGCTCGGCTGGCTCGCACCGCCCCCAGGGATAGTCGGACGGGAGCGCGGCGCAAGAGGCGGAGCCATGCGGCTGGGGGGCGGGACGGCGCCTCGGGTCAGCTGACCCAGGCAGTGGCGACAGAACGCAGAAGCCGGGCGGGCTGGCAGATCTGGACGTGGTGAGCTGGTTTGAGGCTGGGGGCAAACCCGAAGGCTGCGGGTCAGGACTCTGGGGCTTCTCTGCAACATCTTTTCTACACTCTCCTCCAGCTCCTGGACTGTCCTGGGGCTCCTGTTCCCTACTTGGGGCGTGAGATCCTGGTTGAAGATCTGGGCCGGGATTGAGTGGGCTCGGGAGCCCATGTCCTCATCCTTAGGGGCGACGAGTATGGCCTCATCGGCCGCGTCTGGCCATGGATTGGGGTCTGGGCCCCATTTTCACCTCCAGGTTTCGGCTGATAGGCCCCATCGCCTCCGACAGCTTTGTTTTTCCCAGGGCGGGCCAGGGTAGGGGGCCTCTCAGCGACTGAGCGCTGACCCTAGCAGCTGCCCTGTCATTATCCCCGCCAAACAGGCGGCCCGCGCTGGGCTGAGTCACGAGTTGACCTGGAGGCCTGGAGTGGGTGGTGTTCACAAGCCAAGATGCTCTTCCTCTCTACGAACTCCCCAGGTCTCCAGCAAGTCCAGATTGCACCCTCCCCACCCCATGCCTGGGACAGGCTTTGAAGTGTATACATGGGAAGGCTGGGTTTGGAAGTGTGAAGACTGGCTCGGGTCTAGTCCATTCAGAACTTACTGAAGGCCGCTGTGTGTCAGGGACCCTGGGAAGTGGGGAGCGATACAGCCAGAACAGAATAATGGTCATCTCTGGATATTACCACTGAGTGAGTGTTTAATCTTTGCCAGGCTCCATTCTTATCCCTTGGCCTGGATTATCTCATTTAACTGTGCAGTTAGCCTAGGAGGTGGACGCTTGCATTATTCCTCCATTGCACAGATTAGAACTCTGAGGCTCAGTCACTTGTCCAAGAGTTCTGTACTTGTAGGCATCAGACAGGTCAGTGCTGGAGCGCTTTCTCTTCAACCCTGGGCCATGGAGCTCACAACTAGATCTTTTTTTTTTCCTCTTCCTTCCTCCATTTACCCTCCCCCGCCCCCCAACCTCTCTCTCAACATTTTCTGAACTTTTACTGTGTGGCTGGTGTGTCTAGACTCAAATAAGTTTGCAACTAGGATGAAGGCGAGAAGCAGGCTTTTAAGAGCAATGGTCGCTGACGAGCGTGATGAGCATTCTTCAGGTTTGTGGATGAGCGGAAGGGAAGAGGTGACAGATGTTGTCCAGCCAGCCTTCGCAAGGCTTCTTTGAGAAGGCAACTTAGAACCGGATCTTAGTATCTCTGTCAGGGCCTCCAGGGGCAGAAGGACAGTCCCAGGGGAAGAGACAGCATGTTCAGAAAGAAGCCTGGATGCCTGAAAATGACTGTAAAAGGCCTGGGGAAGGGATAGGAGACGAGGTGGGGAGGACAGTTCTTGGAGTACCTTGGGGCTTCGCCTCAAAGAATGTGGACTCGATCTGGTAGATGAAGGTGGTCACTTTACCTGCTTCTCTCTGATTCAGCTTACGATTGGGAGAGGGGCTAGAGTGTGGCAGGAGATGCCTTCTCCACCACCGCCTTTGTCAAAATGGGGCCGCGTGCACAGAATCAGCTGGGGAGCATCTTAAACCCAAGGTTTCACATCTCTGACCCAGATACACTGATCGTAAATCTGGAACATGTGCCCCTCCATGATTCGAAGGCAC
>NW_011915389.1:0-1669 GCF_000151845.1 Pteropus vampyrus | reverse complement strand
TATTAGACTTATCGGATTTAAATTTAGCTTGAGACAGTCGCATATATGTTTTAAAAACCTAACTTAGCATTTTAATACGTAATCTCTAATAATTAGGCCATAATATAAAAACTTTTTAATTAATTATATAATACTATGTGTGCCATCTAGGTTGAATAAGGGAGGTACAGTGTGATGGTTAATTTTATTTGTCAACATTACTGGGACATAAGCTGTCCAGATATTTGGTCAAACATTATTCTGGGTGTTTCTGTGAGAGTGTTTCTGATGGGATTAACATTTAAATTGGTAGACTGAATAAAGAAGACTGTTCTCCCTAATGGGGGTGGGCCTTGTCCAATCAGTTGAAGGGCTGAATAGAACAAAAATGCTGACCCTTCAGGAAAGAAGGGGACTTCCTCCTGCCTGATGGCCTTCAATCTAGGCCACCAGCTTGTTTCTGCTGGGTCTCCGGCTTGCCATCTTACCTGGCAGATCTCGGGACTTGCCAGCCTCCATCATCACATGAACCAATAAACCTCTTTTTATATATACAGCCTTTTGGTTCTGTTTTTCTAGAGAATTCTAACATAGGCAGATACCAAGGAAACTAGAAAGGCAAGAAAAGTAGTAAATAAGGGGAAATATTAGTAAATATTAGTAAAACTAGTATAAAGTGTCACCCTCAAGTGCTTCCAGGGGGCACAGAGAAGATACCACTACAGGGAAGGTGTGAGGGCCCGGGCTGCCTTATGCAGCTGACGCGTACAAATCAGTGAAATGAGATCTTTAGTGAGATCTTTAATGTGACAATTTTACTCACCGTTCTGGGGAGATTTGGGCTGCACATGTAAAACATCCATCACATCATAGCTTAGGAAGTTTTAGTTTTCTCACTTTGAAATATCACCTAAGTGGTTCAATTAATTTAATTAGAAAATGCTAGAGAGACAGACAGAGAGAGAGAGAGAGAGAGAGAGAGAGAGAGAGAGAGAGAGAGAGAGAGAGAGAGTGAGAGAGAGAGAGAGAGTGTGAGAGCGAGCGATATCTGTACGTAAGTTCCTCTTTATGTCTTCCACCTAGATCATATTTTCAAACTTCGCTGTAAAAAAACAGCCATGGAGGTTACAAATTGCTAACTCCTGGGCTAACCCCATGGAGATCCTAATAAAACGGGCCTGGGTAGGAGCTCAAGAATCAGCATTTCAATAAGCTCACAGGAGTTTCCGGTGCAGATGGTCCCCTGACCATAATTTGAGAAACAATGATGTAGAAGCTGTAAACAAGCCTATGAAAACTATGCTTTAAAACTGCCACATATAGGATATTGTGATATTCAACTGTAAATTAACTCTCCAGAAAATACATAAAACTGCATGATAGAGTTCTTAGCACTCTTAATTTCCTTTTGTATTCTTCCAGACAGCCTGACTTTTCTGTTGGGATGCAGATTCTTAAAATCAGAAAGCAATGTTTTCAAAATAATTAGAATATGCCATATTGTTTTGAGTTTTCAGTCCTCTCACATTAAAAATGAAACAGAAAATATTCTAAAGAAAAAAAACACTAAAATATTAGAGGTGGTTCAAGGCCTTGATGAATGAGATTTTTTTTTTTTCTTCCTTTACTTTTCAGCATTTCACTCACTCTTTTGGTGGGAACACACTAACCTTTTATGTTTAAAATAAAA
>NW_011915388.1:0-2207 GCF_000151845.1 Pteropus vampyrus | reverse complement strand
TAGTACGTACTATTTCTCATATGCTAAGCACTTCAGCCAATTTAATCTACACAACAATCTTCACAAGTTTGTACTAATACTCACATTTTACAAACGGGGTAATTGATGTCTGGAGAGGTTAAGAAACTTGCCCAAGGTCATAAACTAATAAGTAGTGATTTTGAAGTTCTACCTGACTCCAAAATTCATATTCTATTATCAAATGCAGAGTAAAATATGTTGAGAAACTGAATGGCAAAATGCCATGGAAGTTAAAGAGCTAAAAGAAAGTGTAACTTGTTTGGGGACTCAGAAAAGGCTTCACGTGAGAAGTCGCTTGAATACTTGAAGAATGAATATAACAGACAGATTGCAAGAGGTTATTGAAAGCTAAAGGCTCACCATGGACATGGGAGCAGGAAAAGCAAATGAGCTGGAGGAAGAGTGATTGTGCAGTTTGACTGCATCTTAAAAGTTTCAGGAAAAAGAACCACTTAAAAAGCAGTGATCAGCTTCTGAAGACTTGTGAGGAGGAAAATCATATGAAAGAAATATCTTTTCAACAGTTAATTTGGCAGTAGTGTTTTGAATAGATTGGAAGGAGGCGACACAGGAAATGAGATTAGTAGTAGTTTAGGAGAGAAGTAATAAAGGCCAGAACTAGGTTGGTGATCAGTTTCAGCATGAAGAAGGTAATGTACAAAGAGATATCTTGTGAAACAACAGAGTTAAAAAAAGGCTTTTGTTTATTTGCTGACGTGAAGATGCCATAAGATAGGAAGAGATTGTTTGTGCAAAATAGGCTATTTTATGAAGAAAGATCCCTCTGATTGTGGGAGAGTAGAGATTAAAAAGAAAGGTTGATGGAATCGGATTTCAAAGAGAAAAGATGCTTCTTTTCGGATGGGAATAAAGAAAATGGAGATAGAGATATTTTGAGGTAGGGAAAACAAAGTTCATATAGCTAGCCTAATTGAAAGCAAGAAGGTTTGGAATAGCATTTTGCATATAACCTTGTTTGACTTCTTGAAAAATCTTTTAACAATCTACGGATTAGTCTTTCTAGTTAGAATAAAAACTGATTACTTAGCTTGCCTTCAGAGCTCTCTACTATAACTCGAGCCTAGGGGAGCCAATAAAACATTATTTCTTAATAAGTACCTATCACCAAAGTACTATGATCTAAGGTCAATTCATTGTCCAAAAACTAATCCAACTCTCTATTCTTTTCATCCTCTTTTCATCATACCCAAAGTGTTATTTTCTCTTCCTTCTTGTTTATATAAATCTGATTCACTCTTCAAGGCTGCATTCAATACCAATTCTTTCAAGTACCTTTCCCTGGCCACTTCAACTTATACTGGATGCTTTTTTTCCCCAGCTAAAATAGTACTGATAATGTGTCTTTCATTTTTAGCAGTTAATTTATAGATTGTATTCTACTTTTATTTAGTCTTGAGTATTTTTTGTCTGTGGGGAAGAATTGCATATCAGAGATCATGAGCTATGTTATTAAAAAATCCTTCTTAACGGTTAGTCAATGTTTTGCAATTTCAAGAGCTTTATTGAGGTATAGTGGAAATTCAGTGAACTGCATGTATTTTAAGTTTACAATTTAATAAGTTTTGACATATATATCATCTCTGAAACCTTCACACAATCAAAATAGTGAACATGTCCATCATCCCCCAAAGTTTCCCTGTGTTCCTTTATAATCCTTCCCTCTTACCCCATCCCATCCCCCATGCCCTAAGCAACCACTGATCAGCTTTACATCATTACAGATTAGTTCACATTTTCAATAATTTTATATAAAATTGTACATTATGTATTCTTTTATGTCTGGCTTATTTCACTCAGGATAATTATTTGAGGTCTAGCTTCATGGGCATGGGACCTGTATGATCCCACTGGATACTGTGCTTAAAAGGGCCTGGCACTTGGTTTAATGCTCTATTGTCACTATTTTGAAATCTTAATAATTTATGAGCAAAGGGACCCATATTTTCACTTTGCACAGTGTCCCACAAATTATGTAGCTGGTCCTGAATCAGAGATTCATCCATGTCATGGTGTTTATCAGTAATTCACTCTCCTTTATTGCTGAGCAGTATTCCATTGTATAGATATACCGAAAATGTCATTCATTCATGTTTAGACATTTGGGTCTTCTTCCAGTATAAATAAAGGCATCTCTGAAAATGTGTTGACAAATGTTTTTATGAAGA
>NW_011915387.1:0-1052 GCF_000151845.1 Pteropus vampyrus | reverse complement strand
AAAGAGATTATATTTGTGTTGCTTTAAGCCATGATATGTATGGTAATTTGTTACAGCAGCAATGAGAAACACATACAACGTGCTAGGTTTATTATGGTTTCATAGGAAGGTAACCTCTCAGATGGTGGCGTTTTTATGTTTTTGCCTTTCTGTCTTGGACAGACTGTCTCAGTCTGGCCTTTGGGACGTGGGGTACTCTGGCTCCCCTGGGGTCTGCTCAAGGCACCTTGGTATCTGTGGTCATGTGGCCGCAGGCCCCTGCGGCCAGGATAACTGCTGCAAAGAGGCTTCTTCTCTCTCGCTCTCTCAAGCAGGAAGAGAAATGAGCTGCGTGCTCCCAGAGGCTGGGCTTCCTACGTGCTGCTGTGGACCAGCGCCACTGCACTGGGGTCCGGGTGGGGCGGGCATGGGGGTTTACTGCCCTTGTGTTTTCTGAAGCAAGCTCCTCCTTATCTGCTGTGGGTTCGTGTTTAATTTTTTAAAATAATTGCTTCATTGTGATTCGGGACCAAACAGCCCCTGGAGGTGCGTTAGATACCATTACCAGTCTCTGCGGAGAAGCAGGACCTGGCTCAGCTCCGTGACTCTCTATTGGGACCCGTGACTCTCTATTGGGACCTGTTTGGATCTGTCTTAGACCTTTCCGTGTTCCTCCTGTGCCACGGTTGTGAGGTGATAGGGTGGCAGGGTTCAGGCATTCAAATTCAGTAATGATTGTTGTAATTAGGAAATCACACTGAGGTTGAGAAATGAAATGGCTCAGATCACATTCATCTCACTGGTTACCATCTTGTGACCTGTGTCCCTTCCCCATGACACCCTCTTCCATTGGATGATGACTCTTGTATAGGAAGTAGATAGTGGGCTCCAAAGAAGCCCACAGACCTGTGAATTTGTGGCCTCACATGGCAAAAGGGACTTCGTAGATGCGATACAGGGGCTGAAGATGCGGAGATTCTCCTGGATGGTTTGGGAGGGCACTGCGTCATTACAGCAGTCTTTAAAAGATGGAGGAGGGAGGGTAGATGGTCAGAGTCAGAGAGAGCGCGTGA
>NW_011915386.1:0-1968 GCF_000151845.1 Pteropus vampyrus | reverse complement strand
GCAGCAGTGACTCGGACAGACACAGACAGACAGTGATCGGAGTGGTGAGCTATTACTTTTGTGCCAGATGACAGAATCCAAAATTAAAGTAGAAGCTACGAGGATGAAATTTCATAGGGATGAGTCTGATCATTTTCCCAAATCCAGGCGGTCGTCAGGTTCTGCTGCTGCCGTCTCTCAGCTCCCTAAGGCACCCGCCCCTCCGCGCTGTCTCCTGTCTCCTAGTTGGTTATTCTAGCTCCTTCTCAGTTTGCTCTTCCCAGTGGCCACAGTTCATCTGCTGCGCCGTGGTTTTTATGGTTTTTTGGGTTTTTTTGGTCCCGAGCACACATCTGGGCTCATGAGCATGCTTCCCAAGGTCGCATGGCACTTGGCGCCCGCCTCCCGTCCCTCCTCCATGCTCTTCCCCATTCCGTCCACCCTCACTGGGGATTTCTTCAAATACCCTGTGCGTGCTGTCGCCCCCAACTCCTGAGCATGCTGGTCGCTCCCCCTCAATACCCACCCCCTCTTTTTTATCGCTGAGTAATATTCCACTGCGTGGATCCCCCGCCGTCACGATTAATGAACATGTAATGAACATTCTCATACACGTCTTTGCGTGGACACGTGTTTTCATTTCTTGCAGGGGAACATCTCCAGGATTGGAATTGCGGGGTTGTGTAGTAAACCTTGTAGTTTAACTGATAAATTGCCAGGCTGTTTCCCGAAGGGAACTGTACTTACTCTTCTCCGCCGCAATGTATGAAAGATCAGATTTCTCCACACTTTTGTCAACACTCGATATTGTCAGTATTTTTAGGTTAAGCCATCTTTGTAGGGGTCCAGTGATATCTCATTGTGGTTTTACTTTGCATTTCCCTGATGACTAAGGACGTTAAACATCTTTTCACGTGCTTATTTGTCATCTGTATATCTTTATGACATGTTTGTTTAAACCTTGTGCGCATTTCTTAAAATCAAGCTGCCTTCTTTTGAGTTATAAAATTCTTCATATAATATGGATACAAGACTTTTGCCAACTATATGGAATATGGATATTTTCTTCCAATCTGTGGCTTGCCTTTTCATTTTCTTAATGGTGTCTTTCAAAGAACAGGAGATTTTAGTTTTGATGAAGTCCAATTATCAATTATTTTCTCTTATGGTAATTTTGGAGTTCTAAGATATTTTTGTTACTGCAAGGCATAAAAATTTTCTATGTTCTATTCTGTAAGTTTTATGGTGTTAGTTTTTAAATTCAGGTCTCTGATCCATTTCAAATTAATTTTTGTGCCTCGTATGAGGTTAGGGTTGAAGCTCATTAGTCACTAAGTTGTTTAGTCCAATAAGCTTGAGAGTGTCCAGCACCCAAGACTATGAGCCATGCTTGGATGTGTGTCGTAGAAACGGCATGTTAGCTGGGGCTAGGGGACCCTGGACGGTGACCCGACTCAAACACACCCCTCAAACACTTTGGCCTCTGCTCTCACTGGTCTTTTCGTAGGGTTTCATTTGCATAAAGGATTCCACGAGGATTCTGTCTGATCCCTAAGTTACGGGATGGAGATGCTGGGCCCGGGGAAGGTTGTGGCTGGCCCAGGGGAGTCCGTGCCGGAAGCGGAGGCCAGGCCTTCTGCCACCCACGCTGTTCCTTCACTGCCCCACCTCCTCGCTGCCTCGGCTCAGGGCCGCTGGAGCTTCTACAACATCCCTTATTTGCAGTTTGCCTGTTCAGCATTTTAAACATTGCGCATGGGCAACCCGTAAAGCTAAATAATTTAGATCTTTTTTTCTGATGCTGTGACTTGTGGGGGATACGGGTTTGCCAGGATGGGTGGCAGTCGTCCAGAGGCTGTGTAAGCACATTCTGAACCTCGGTGGAAGAGCCCAATCTATCAGTCACTGGGGAGCAGAGGTTGGCTTCGTGGGTATCCATTAGACTCTTTTCCCCCCACTTTCTGAAATGCAGCTGACGATCTAATGATC
>NW_011915385.1:0-1593 GCF_000151845.1 Pteropus vampyrus | reverse complement strand
CAGACAGGGAAACTAAGACACAGAATGGTCAAGTAACTCATCCCAAACCTCACACTAGGAGCTGGTGCTCACACCCAGGCAGTGTGCTGCAGAGTCATGCTTTCCTTCCTGACTCCCTGGAGCCCTTCATGAGTCTCATGGACTCCATGTTGAAAATACAGGCACCCAAATAGCTAGAAGCAACACCTGAATTCAGAAATTCAAGTGAGAGAGGACGAGCATGCCAAATGACAGAGGAGAGCACATACACTGCCTTTCGACACGTAGTTGGAATCGTGCATAATATCTCTGGCCAGGCCAAAGTCACAGATCTTCACAATTTTCCCTTGTGCCAGGAGGACGTTGCGAGCGGCCAGGTCCCGGTGGACACACTGCACAGAAAGGGAAGAAACGATGTCAGTCAATCCATCCGCTGCTAGAGAGCTTCGCTCCTGAGAGACTGAGCACCTCATGGTGGCGTGTGGACCTACCCAGCACTTCTCAGGGAGGCATAAAGAGCTCACCTTCCCCGGGCTCTCATCCCAACCTCTTCCAAGAATGAGAAAGCTCTAGAGATAAGTAGACACCTGATAGTGTCAGACTCCCTGCTCTGCTTTGGGGAAGAGATAGAGAGAAGCAGCCATTGCTACTGGCCTCTCCAAGATCTATCTTCCACGCTCACCACGCTCAGACCTACAGCCTGGGTCTAAAGAGTTGTCTGATCCTTGAGCACACTTACATTTTTTGAAGCCAAAAATTCCATTCCTCGGGCAACCTGATAGGTAAAGCTCAACAAATCCAACAAAGTAAGGCCTTCCGAGTTATCATCCGAAAGAAGGTTTTTGACTTCCGAATCTGCAGAGAAGGAATTAAGCATGTTGGTGCTGGTGGATGGCATGAAACGTCACCCACTGCGCCACTCCCACAGGGTGGCCACTTGTCAGGCTGCAGAGGCTTGTCCAAAAAAATATATCTAAAATTTTTTCTTATATCGAGTTTCTGCGTGACTGGTTAGTATCTAAACTATGCAAGTTCTAGACAAAATACCTTGGAATTTAGAAATGACCTTTTCAGATGGAAGTGAAAATCTGTTAGTAACTCGCCTTATTCAGGACTAAAGACATGAATAAAATCGGACTTTGCTAAAAATATACATGTTACATATTTAAGGCTAAAGACTAAAAAAATCTAACTATATTATAAAACAGAAAATAAGTAAATAAAAATTGAAAAGTAAAAAATACTATGCAAAGCCTCTATTTTTAAAAAGAAATATATCAACAGAAACATATATCTAGTTTAGTATATATATGTGTGTGTGTGTGTGTGTGTATATATATGTACATATACATATATATACATATATATATATATCCATAAGAACCAATTTAATGGATTCTCACATATTTTGTGGTTTGCCTCCCAAATTTCTTTTTCAATTTTAGTTAGCAAATCACCTCAGCCACCATTAAAAAACACATACCCACTAAAATCTCCCATCATGAATATACATGAGGGCCCTTTGAAAAAGTAGCTTCTAGGAATTGCTTTTTTTCTTTTTCTTTTTAAAGCCACCTTCATAGTACTTGGCTTATTTGGTAAATGAAAGCAACC
>NW_011915384.1:0-2762 GCF_000151845.1 Pteropus vampyrus | reverse complement strand
CTAAGAATGGGCTCTACCAAGTCCACTGATTTGTTCAAGGTACCTAAAACTATAAAGTCATGACCACAAAGTACATGAAACACACAGAGCGTGCACACAGCACAGAGTCCTTCTCTAGGTGGATGCAGCAGCCCCATGAGCTGTCTCGCAACCAGTACAGTGGAGTGATTTGAAACTGTTCCTACAGGTGGCACATGTATCCCCAGCTACTCCATCTGCTTAGAGGTGAAAGGGGTGGAGAGAACGGTCAAATGTGAGATAGAATTACTATCTTTAAGGAAATTGTGCCTCTAAGATATATGAATGTAAACAGTTTTAACATTTTTGAGGTCACAGACACCACTTGAAATTTTGATAAAAGTTAGTGACACTTTCCTTGGAAATGAATGCATATACACAAGTGTGCACAATTGACATGTTAACAGCTAGTACTTATTGGGTGCTTGTAAGCGTCAGGCACTGTCCTAAGCATTTTACATGAATTCACTGACTTAATCTTCCACAGTAATGCAGGAGTTGGCTACTATTATTGTGTTCCTGCCACAGACAGGGAAACTAAGACACAGAATGGTCAAGTAACTCATCCCAAACCTCACACTAGGAGCTGGTGCTCACACCCAGGCAGTGTGCTGCAGAGTCATGCTTTTCTTCCTGACTCCCTGGAGCCCTTCATGAGTCTCATGGACTCCATGTTGAAAATACAGGCACCCAAATAGCTAGAAGCAACACCTGAATTCAGAAATTCAAGTGAGGGAGAACGAGCATGCCAAATGACAGAGGAGAGCACATACGCTGCCTTTCGACACGTAGTTGGAATCATGCATAATATCTCTGGCCAGGCCAAAGTCACAGATCTTCACAATTTTCCCTTGTGCCAGGAGGACGTTGCGAGCGGCCAGGTCCCGGTGGACACACTGCACAGAAAGGGAAGAAACGATGTCAGTCAATCCATCCGCTGCTAGAGAGCTTCGCTCCTGAGAGACTGAGCACCTCATGGTGGCGTGTGGACCTACCCAGCACTTCTCAGGGAGGCATAAAGAGCTCACCTTCCCCGGGCTCTCATCCCAACCTCTTCCAAGAATGAGAAAGCTCTAGAGATAAGTAGACACCTGATAGTGTCAGACTCCCTGCTCTGCTTTGGGGAAGAGATAGAGAGAAGCAGCCATTGCTACTGGCCTCTCCAAGATCTATCTTCCACGCTCACCACGCTCAGACCTACAGCCTGGGTCTAAAGAGTTGTCTGATCCTTGAGCACACTTACATTTTTTGAAGCCAAAAATTCCATTCCTCGGGCAACCTGATAGGTAAAGCTCAACAAATCCAACAAAGTAAGGCCTTCCGAGTTATCATCCGAAAGAAGGTTTTTGACTTCCGAATCTGCAGAGAAGGAATTAAGCATGTTGGTGCTGGTGGATGGCATGAAACGTCACCCACTGCGCCACTCCCACAGGGTGGCCACTTGTCAGGCTGCAGAGGCTTGTCCAAAAAAATATATCTAAAATTTTTTCTTATATAGAGTTTCTGCGTGACTGGTTAGTATCTAAACTATGCAAGTTCTAGACAAAATACCTTGGAATTTAGAAATGACCTTTTCAGATGGAAGTGAAAATCTGTTAGTAACTCGCCTTATTCAGGACTAAAGACATGAATAAAATCGGACTTTGTTAAAAATATACATGTTACATATTTAAGGCTAAAGACTAAAAAAATCTAACTATATTATAAAACAGAAAATAAGTAAATAAAAATTGAAAAGTAAAAAATACTATGCAAAGCCTCTATTTTTAAAAAGAAATATATCAACAGAAACATATATCTAGTTTAGTATATATATGTGTGTGTGTGTGTGTGTGTATATATATGTACATATACATATATATACATATATATATATATCCATAAGAACCAATTTAATGGATTCTCACATATTTTGTGGTTTGCCTCCCAAATTTCTTTTTCAATTTTAGTTAGCAAATCACCTCAGCCACCATTAAAAAACACATACCCACTAAAATCTCCCATCATGAATATACATGAGGGCCCTTTGAAAAAGTAGCTTCTAGGAATTGCTTTTTTTCTTTTTCTTTTTAAAGCCACCTTCATAGTACTTGGCTTATTTGGTAAATGAAAGCAACCACCAGTCAGACTAGAGGTAGTAATCTAAAGATCAATGCCAATGACTTTGCTTTTAGGTCCCTTTGTAACTTGTCCACTTTCCCATATTAGTCTCATCTGGAAGGGTCCCAGAGTTTTCGAGGAAGGAGGCAATCTAGGCCAGCAGTTCTCAGTTCTTTTTGAAAATTTTCAGGCAAGTGCAGAGTAGCTGCAGCCATTCACATTTTTCCAGCCAGCCGGGAGCAAGCCAGAAAACAGCAGTCTGCCTGCCAACGGGTCCTGGGCTGCGCATGAATCAGGTTCCCCTGACATCTGGAGCCAGGTCCAGCCTAGGAAGCAATGTAAACTATTTTTAGCAATACAGGAGGGGAGAGGAAGCACTGATTCCGACAACCCTCACTGGCTAATCTTTAAAAAGAGCTTGGAAGTTTACCCACTTGGCAGTGGGAAATGAATGGAACTTGGAACTGCAGTGATGGAAAATATTGTGTACTGAACTTTGCAAAATGAGCACATTCTTTTTGTAATGGATTGTACCTTTCACTTAAGAACCCTGAAAGCATTCAGAGCACATCGGTAATTTTCAAAACAATTTCCACAGCAGCTCAACGTTTTCTTGCATCGACCAATGGGGCGGGTTCAGACCC
>NW_011915383.1:0-2590 GCF_000151845.1 Pteropus vampyrus | reverse complement strand
GAACTTATGATTAATGCCCGTATTCTTACTGATCACAATCCTTCTGGTCTAGCATTCTTTCCAGATTACTCTCATCTTTGTTCCCGGGTTGCTAACGCCACTGGAGGACCACGTTGCCAGAGGAACATGAAGCACAGCAGACCCCCTGGAACCGTCACATGGCCTCTGGAATAATGCCCAGACTTGCTCTTAAATGCCCTAAGCTGGACTGAGAAAGTAAGTTTCTGAAGGTGTTAACCTGCTGCTTTCTCAGATCACCGGTGCTCTGACAATAAACGCTTACTTTAAATATCCCAACTCCTGTGTCAGTCTACTGCCAGAGCGGCACAGGCAGTAAGAGCCCCTGACTCGGTTGCCCTCAAGTTTCAGCCATATGACATTCTAAAAAATGTGAAACTATAGAGACAGTAAAAAGATCAGTGGTTGCCAGGGATTAGGGGAGAGGGAGGGATGAATAGATGGAGCACTGAGGATTTTCAGGAGAGTGAAACTACTCTTCATGATACTATATAATGGTGAGGAAATTAATAATAGAGGAGGCTATGCATGTGTGGGGGCAGGGAGTATTTGGGGAATCTCTGTACCTTCCACTCAATTTTGTTGTGAACCTAAAACTACTTTAAAAAATAAAGTCTATGTTTTTCTGTATTTTTTTTTTTTTTTTTAAGTAAATGAATGAAGACCTAGGACAATCTAAAATTGATTCTGGACTAATGGGAGTTTGTTAGGTGGGATGGAAAAAGAAGTAATTGATCAGGTGAGCTGGGCCATTAAAATGTTCTGGAGTCCTTCCAGAAACTGCGTAAAAGTCCTAGCAGGTCTTACTGCTTTAATGTCACCCTTTCTAATCCATTTTCTAGTAGGCAGTCTCATCATCTTTAAAACATAAATCAGACAATGTCGCTTCAATGAAATCCTACACTTAGGTAAAATTCCTATCTATGTGGTATGGTACATGAGTTCCCCAACAAAAGGCTGCAAACTGGTGCTTGTCATAATGAGTTCACAGATGAGCTTAACTTGCTCAGTTTTTAAAAATTCTTTCTAAATTAGTAGCCAGATTTTGATAATTGGGAAATTTTATATAAAAATCTGGGCTTATGGTGTCTCTTGAAGTTATGTAATACAAATATTTTTAATCTGCATTTTATAGATTAGGAAACTGAGGCATGGAACTTGCAATATACACGAAGTCACAGCATTAGTAAGAGATCAAATTGGGACTTGAACCAGGCAATCTGGTATCTTTCTACTGTTTAAATACCGTGTCACGCCCTCCCTTAGGTGAGGTTTGTGATCTCTTGCTCCTCTCTCTACCTGCTCCTCCACCCCAGGGTGGTCACACACACTACTCTGTTACCCTGGGGCACTCTTCCCTCTACTCGAAGGGTGCCTGTCTCCTTCTCATCTTTCCATCACCTTAAATGTCACCTCATTAGAAAGCCCTTCTCTGAGCAAATTCAGAGGATCCTTTTTCATTTTTCTATATCACTGGGATCTGTGTTCCCTTCATTGGATGTATCACAGTTTCTAATTTATTCTTGTCTGTGACTTTGTTTTGTCTGTATCTTCCACTAGATTATCAACTTCATTAAGGTAAACCACCTTTTGTGTGATTTGTCCTGAGCCCCTCACATAGGCCCTCCACAAGTGATTATTGAAGGAAAGAAGGAAGGAAGGAAGGAAGGAAGGAAGGAAGGAAGGAAGGAAGGAAGGAAGGAAGGAAGGAAGGAAGGAAGGAAGGAAGGAAGGAAGGAAGGAAGGAAGAAATGAACAGCCTCACATTTAATTGAACTCACAGGTGAGGAATATCCGTAGGCACAGCTTTAATGAGCTGGGATGGCATCCCAGTAGGGGCAGATTTTCTCTCAGGGACAACAAAAGGTTTTTCCTTCTTTAACCCATGAAATCAGCCATACTGAGCAGGCTTTGGGTATGGGCCTCATATGAGAAGTGAGGATAGGTCTTTATAAGTTTCCCACTCCCATCAAAAATGACATGATCTCTCAATTTTTAACCATGCTTTCTCTTAAGAAATGAGTATCACCTGAGTGCTATCACCTGTGTGTTCTAAGTCACTCTTCCTCCATCAATAATCCAGTCTTCTGGAATGTAACCCAGACTTTTCCCCACCCCTAGAGCACTGTCTTGAGGGAAGGGAAGTTATATGTATTCATCAAAAAGTGGAATTGTGGCCCTTCCGATCAAGATGGTATAGTGGGTAAACACTGTGCTTGCCTTCTCTCACAACCACATCAAAATTACAATTAAACTACAGAACAACCATCATAAGGAGTTGCCTGAGGTCTGGCTGAACAGAAGTCCGACAACTGGGTACATACAGAGGAGCACCCCCACCCCGACTGGCAGGAGGGGCAAAGTCGCAAAAGAGACTGGTCCCACACACGTATGCCAGTTGAGAATTGGAAAGGATATCTCAGCTACAGAGGTCCCCATGGAGGAGCAAGGGTTCCAGTCCCACACCAGGCTTCCCAGCCCAGGGTTCCAGTGCCAAGAAGAGAAGTCCCCACAACCTCTGGCTGTGAAAACTAGTGGAGATTGTGGCTCAGCGAGACGGAGGGCAGCTGGA
>NW_011915382.1:0-2325 GCF_000151845.1 Pteropus vampyrus | reverse complement strand
CATCCATGGAGATGGTATATTATAATTATACATGTATCTATGATTAACACAATGCAATAGCTCAAATCTCTCAAAAATCTTGCTTCGCTATTTATTATATCAAAAATCACAACTCAAATTAAATCTTCATGTCTCCGATAAATACTCAACTACTTTGTATCCTTTTTTAAGGATGTGGTTTAAACCAAAGGAATGTGCAGAAATCCTCTATTGAAAAATAGTTTGATACCAGCAACCATTTGTTTACATTGTAAATAGATAGCCAGCTGAAACATTTTGACAATTTAATTGCAGCTTGACAACTATGAAGGCAAGCAATAGGCTACCCCGCTGGATCCATAAAACTGACTCAGGTACATTGTATGAGCTGTTTGATCTTTGAGTAATTACAAAAGACAAATCAGCAAAGAGGAATTCATAAAAAGAGAATAAAGCTTTGCAAAAAAGAACCTGTCTTTGGATCTTCAAAAGTGACTAAAATATTTTAATAGGGCTCTTTTAGTGCCTCTTTCTGCTTGCCTATGAAATATTGACAGGTCTTCCTGACTAGGAAAAATCAAAACTCATTAAACTCTCTGTGTCTTACTTGATTGAATAAAAAGAGGTAGAAAGATAGACTTGTGATTAGAAACAATAGAAAGTATTGAAATTGTACTTTCAAACATCAGTCTTAATCTGTGCATTCTTAAGCAATTTTCTAACTGGGCATCAGCTTCTCACTCCTCTTGTCAAGAGCCATCCTCTTCTGTGAATTTCCAAGGGCATTCAGATCTGCCATTCAATACCTCCCAGTCCATAAGTGCCTCAAAGATTAAACTTTTGTCTTCCGTATCCATTTTCTTCAGATTTCTCTCAATATATGCATGTGGACTTTTGTTTGAGACTACAAATACCACCTACCCTTCTTCTGGCTTTAGATGGTTTCTATAAGCACATCTGAAGACATAGCCTTTCTGGTTTTTAGATTAAGAAAATGTTTTAAATAGAGGAAAACAGATGAGAACAGGTGATAACCCATGTCTACTACTGAGGCAATACCTTTCTGACTACTCTAGTTGAATTAAAAAAAAAAAAATTGAAAAAACCTGTATGTTAGAGATCTTTTTATTCAGCCCAGAGGGAACAAAACTATTACCAGACACGTGTGAGGTGGTAAATTGTTCAGCCTACTTCTTTCTGGTGTTCTTTCTCTGGTCTTAGGTAGGTTATTCATGTACAACTACCCAGCTGAAAACGTGAGGGGAAACTTGCACATATTTCTAGATCTTTCTTTCTGAGCAGTTTGTTACTGCATAGGTATTGTGTTCTATGAATTCTAGCCATCTTGGTCTCCTCTGCTTCTGATTGTTGTCTCAACTCAGGGAGATTGCTGGCCTTTGTTTGGATTACCCTCCCCGCACTGTGTCCTGGAAATTCTCTCCAGGCAGTAAGCTGTGCCAATCATAGAGCTCATCTAATTGTTTTCCCTCTCTGCTAGTTCTTTCTCAACTCCATGACTTTGTTTTTTTTCCCCCATGCTTCTAAGTCTTAAGAGTTCTCCAGAGTCCTTGAGTTTCTGCCCTTTTTACTCTATGCTCACTCCCTTATAGCTCACTTTGCCACGTGGCTTTAATACCATCATCATATTCATGACCCCTTATTCGCTTCTTCGGTCTGGATCTCACTTTAGAACCTCAGACTTCTTTTTCCAATTGCCTTCATGATGTCCTCATTTTGATGTCTAATTGTCATCTCAAACTTAACAGAGCCTAAAATTCATTCCTCCTATTTTCTTCTTAACAGCAACTTATTTTCTTCGAAATGTTTGGAGCAAAGACTTTGGTATCATCCTTGATCCCTTTCTTTCTTTTACCCCTCATATTCAGTTTGTCAGCAAACCTGGCCATTCCACCAAGTCAAATCCTAGAATTCGGCACCTCTCCCCACTCCCGTTATCCCCACTCTGGTCCAAGCCACCATCATTTCTTACCTGGCTTAATTTAATGGCATCTTAACTTCCCTGCTTCTTTCAACACAGCAGTCAAATTCATCCCGATTAGTCATAAGTTATAATATATCACTCTTCTGCTCAAAATCCTCCAAACGCTTCCCAGTTAGCTCAAAATAAAAGCCCAAGTCCTTACTATATGATTTAAGGACTCACCCCATCACCAGTCTGAGCTCCCCCTCACCCACCCACAGACACACACTCTCTCTCTCTCTCTCTCTCTCTCTCTCTCTCTCTCTCTCTCTCTCTCTTTCTCTCTCTCTCTCTGTCTCTCTCCTCTAGTCACTTTGTCTCTATATATTGTTTCTCAACTACTTCAGGCAGTTCCCACCTAGGCC
>NW_011915381.1:0-2275 GCF_000151845.1 Pteropus vampyrus | reverse complement strand
CGGAGGGTGCCAGGGAACTCTTGGGGAGATGAGGGATGGCTGTGGTGGGGTCCTCGGATTCCTGGAACGCTGCTGGATCACAGGAGCTAATCTCAGGTCTATGAGACTGAGGAAGGGGCTGCCACGCTCACGCTTACCTCCCCAGCAGCCTCCCCTTCTCCCCTCCGTCCCCTCTTCTGGATGGCCAGCACCCTCTGGTCCCCTTTACATTCCTTAGCACCTCCCGGGAAGCTGTCCAATTGTGTTGGTGGATCGATAACTTCCTCTCTCTATACTCTGCCCTCCTTACCTCTGCCCCTTCCTCCCTCTCAAGCCCGCTCTCAGGTGGCTTATCTAAGGAGGCTCTGTAATAATGAGCCCGCAGGGATTGCTGGGTGTGTGTGAGGGGGTGGGACAATGTATTCCAGTGGTAGGAGCTGGGTCTTGGGAGCCAATTCATGCTGCTTTCTGTCCTAGCTCAGCCTCTCCCAGCTGAATAAGCCTGAGCGCTTCACCATTTTGTAACTCAGGTCCCCTTCTTGTGCCCCTATGAAAGAGGCACAAGAATAACACCTATCTCATCAAGTTATCGTAAGAATCAAGTAAGTTAAAATACATAAAGCACGAGAAAAGCGCCTCGCATATAGCGAGTGCTCGATAAACGTGACCAGTATCGTTGCTCTTACTGACGCGCCTTCTCCCAGCAGCTCTTGCAGTTCATTAAGGCCTTTCTCCTGCCTACATCAGTGACTTCCCGTTATCTGTAACAGAGGCCCCTACCTCGTGTATTGCTGCGTCGGGAATGGGCTACAGATGGGCTGAGATGGTGACCCCCTCCACTCTGGGGACAGCCCGGCTTCCCCTCCTGGTCATCTCCGGCCATTCCATTTACTCACATCCCATGCAGAACAGTCTGAACTTCTAAGCGTGACATTGAAGGCCTTTCATAACCTAGCACTGGCATGCTGCTCGCCACCTGCACAGCCCAGCCCTCCCTGCCTCACAAACGCCCCGGCTTCCGGCTTTCTCACACCGGGTGCCTCCGCACAGGCTGGTCCCTCTGTCTGGAGCACCCTCCCCCGCCCCTGCTCTCAGCTGGGACCTCCCTCCTCCAGCAAGCCTCTCCAGATGGCTCAGGCAGACGCTCCTGTCCTCTCCTCTTTGCTCCCCACACACTTTGCACATCCTTCGATAATCAGAACTACGAAGGCTGTTGCTCGCCCGTACAGCGCCTTTGGACAAAGTAGAAAAAGGCACCCTTCCCTCTAAATGCTTTATTTCATCTGCTGGAAAACTCTTAGAATCGGTGTGCCAACCCATAACATCTACAACGTGCAGGACGTCAGTCCTGGAGGAGCCCATGCAACCCCAGAGCTGCCACTTTGGGAACATTTCCATGTACCAGGCACGGCTCTAGGTACCTTATGTCAAATATTGTTTGCAAAGCCCAGGAGGAAAACTATTCATTTAGAAGGTAAGGAAAGCAAAGGCTAAGACCAAGGTCATGTAACCAGTAGGTAGCAGAGCCCGGGGGTGAACTCCAAAGCACTATGGAGGTAATCGTCTCCATCAGGTCGTTGTTACTCAGGTGCTACTTACACAGTTGTAGTGTGAGCTCCTCGAGGCAGAGACCACTTTTCGCCCACTGCCAAAGCTCTGGAAACATGTAAAGTGGGCACAGAGTGGGCAGCACCGCATGTGTGTTGATAGGAGCCTCCTTGCAGGGCTTTGGGATGCCAGGGGCTGCTGTCTGTTCCCCTGGGTTGTGACTGAAGATGTTTAGACTAAGGTGTCCCAGAGGCCCCCTATTCAGCTATTAATGGCTAATATTTTTTTTTGGTGTCTACTTAGGGTCTGCCCTTGCTCCTACATCAAACAGAGACACCATCTCCCAGGGTTTGATGTTCCCAGTTAGTGCCCAAATCCAGATTTTTTGAGTCCAGAGGTGTGCTCTTTGCCGAAACAGGGCAAGGTTTATGGGTTCTCCACCCGCCGAGGGTTAGGGAAGGCAGAAGAGGCCTGTCAAGGCTAATCTTAAAGGCAGGTCTAAGTTTTGCAAGAGGACCCAGAGCGAGGCGAAGATGCTTCTGGCAAAGATATAATCAGAGGTTAGTAAGCTAGAGAGAGGGAGAGGGGTACAGTGGCTAACAGACATGTTCCTGGCCTAGGGCCCACAACATGCTTGTCTTTGGGTGGATGACTTAAAGTCCAGTACCATTCTTTACTGGTATTAATGCCAGAAACTAGTTATGCCTTGGCATGTTCTAATTATTGCCTTTTTTTTTTTTTTTTTGCC
>NW_011915380.1:0-1232 GCF_000151845.1 Pteropus vampyrus | reverse complement strand
TCAAAGAAGACATTTATTTTTCTGCATCCACTATGCCCTTTAAAAATCAAGGGTAATGATAGTGATCAAATGAGCTGCTCATCGTGGTCAGTAATGAATAATCTCAAATGGAAGAGTTATTATCTCTCCATGATCTGCACGATCTCATAGTAGGGTATGTCCTTCCCAAATGTTTTATTTGGCAGTTGGAGTTTCAAGCAACTAGCTTTGGTGCTAGCCTGTGTGGATGAGTAGAGCGGTTTAGAAAAGAACCCTGTTGGGATCTTTCTAGAAACTGCATGGCAACCACAGAGCTTCAGTTTGGTGACCACAGAGAAGCAGAATGACAGATCACCAGTTCTCCATCTTCATCATGATAAGAATGTCTGTCGGTGGCCACGGGATGGTCAGAATTAAGGGAGGGACTTCAGTTACTTACCACCTTCACTGAGCTGCTTTCCTCCAGTCTTCCCAAGCACATCCGCTGTCAATAAATGATAATAATAATGATAATAATGATAATAATAATAATAATAATAATAGAATAGCAATGCCAACCTAATACCACTTACTAAGAGATTATGTGTAAAGAACTCTGCTCAGCACAATATAAATATTATCTCAGCAGATGACATCTGTTTGCGCTCTCCATACTTGAAAAGCCTCATACAGTGCCTGGCGTGCAGAAGATACTCAGTAGATCTCCTTGAATGAATTACTTTTCCTCCTAACAATCTATAAGGTTAAGCATCTTTCTTGTCCTGTGTCATAAACTTTAAGTAAATTTTTCAGGGGCACAGAGCTAGGAAGCAGCAGAAGTGGGGACCGACTACAAGCCTTTCAGACTCGGGAGCTTCGTCTGCTGCTGGGCAGAGCTGCCGCTCAGCGTGCCAGGCGAGGCGTTCTGCTTCTGGCTTCTCCTGGTTCTGGGCCCACTTGTGGCACAGGGAAAGGAGCAGATGCCCAGGGTGCTCAGGTGAAGGGCCAACGTTCTTGCTTCGCCTTGGCAACCATTTAGCTTCTTAGCTCTGGCTTCTTTATTTGTGAGATGGTGATGCTAATGACCGCCCGTGGACTCCTTATAGGAAGTTAATAGGAGTATGTATTTGTAAGCTATCAACTGCTAAACAAATATAAGGGGGCCACTATTTGTTTTATAGTATCTACTGCTAACAAACGTGAAAAAAAAAATGTGTGCGAGATCAGTGGGATAAGTACTCCCTAACACGGGAAAGAAAAGTTTAATATACCAG
>NW_011915379.1:0-1016 GCF_000151845.1 Pteropus vampyrus | reverse complement strand
TCACCTCAGTTTCCCCTTTTGTGAATGGGAGAATTAAATCCAATGGCCTCCTGAACCCTGGACTCTTAATTGCTATAACAGTTAGAGGTGGGGTGGTGATGAGGAAGGTCCAGAAATTTCCCACCCCAATCTTGAGCATCTCTGTTTTGTCCTTCTATGCCGTTCTTAAAGTGCCAGCAGCCCCTTTCTCAGCTGACTTCATGTTTCATTTAACCACCCTTTGGGGAAATAGTCTACTCTCTCGACTGGTCTCCCACAGTCTCCAGTGCCTCCCCCATCACAGCCCTGGTCACAGTGCAATTTTAAGACATGAATCCCAAGGAGAAGGGGCCTTGTCCTGCACCCCCTGCTGAGATCCTCCCCATGGGGCAAAGGGAACATGCCCACCTACATCTGATTCTCATGATGCTCAGAATCCTCCAGCTGGATCAGTCCCTCCCTCCCCACCCAGAGCCAAGCTCTGAGAAGGAAGGGCAGTAAGTAGTGCGTAAGAGTAGCCAGCATGTGTGGTGTGCAAAGATGCTTGCATGTGGGGGACCCTTGATGGGCAGCTGGACTTGAGGTGTCTGGGGTGCCAAGTGGAGGCGTCATTCTCTGAGGAGGTCGGCGACTCTCTTCTTCTAGATCCTACTTAGGGTACTCAGAACCCCCAAATTCCCTGCCCCAGGGGTCGTGAGCTCACTGAGAAGGCCTGAGGTTTCTTGAAGGTGGACCATGCCAGGGTGTGCCCCTCCCCCACCTCAGAAGTGGCCAAGGACAGCTGTTGGGAGAGGGGTAAGGGAAGAGCTTGGACATGTAGGATGGGGTCCCCAGGTGCATGAACAAGGCTCCTTGCTATGCAGGGCAGAGCTGGAGGTGGGAAGCAAAGCGGCAAGGCTGAGGGCTGGGTTTCCCTGTAACACACATTCTAGTACAAACTCCTATGTATTCAAAATGTTGTCAATTAAACCTGGCCTTCTAGATCATTCTGAAAATATATTTGCCATGAAAGAAAAGAGAGACATATTTTTTAAATT
>NW_011915378.1:0-1844 GCF_000151845.1 Pteropus vampyrus | reverse complement strand
TCATTTAATTTTCATTAACAATCCTCGGAGGTTCGATATCAAAACGCTCACGCTAGGCAAAGACTCAAAGGGAGGTGGCCCGTCCCAGGTGGCTTGGCCAGTGTGAGGACTGAAACCCAGGCATCTGGCTTCCAAGCCACGGGACGCCCGCGCAAGCCTTTCGCGGGCGACCAAGTTAGGAGCCAGCTCCGCCCCTGCAGGAGTTGCCTCCTCCAAGGCAGAAATGCGATGGCGCAGGTTCGCAGAACCGCACGAGCTCTTCGCCCCGGTTTCCGCGAGCTCAGGGTGGCTGGGGCGTTAGCATTGACCAGGGAAAGCGGTTCTGCCAGCAAATGCCTCGAAAACTCAAGTTTCTCGGTCGCTGGGGCAGCGCACCCAGTATGAAGAAAGCGCTCCGGAGATGGAGCTGAAGCTTTGGAAACAATACCTGAATGAGGCGGGCGACGAGTAACTTGCTGACAATGGGCGCCGGTCAATACTCCGGGGCCGCGGGGCCGCGCGAGGGCGGGCGCAGCCCTCCCGGAGGAGCCGCCGGCGCTCCCAGCGCGGGTTTCTGGGGGTCGGGGTCTGCGGTGACCGCCACGGCCCAGGCCGGGCCCGCCCCAACTCCCGACTCAGCCCGGGCCCCTTCTGCCGCCGCCCCTCATGGCCGGGCCTGCGGCGCTGGGTGCCGCTCGCGGGGAGAGCCCTGGCTCGCCCTCCCCAGAGTCCCTCTCCGAGGCCGGCCCGCGGCCGCTCACCTGCGCGCGCCCGGCGTCCTTCCGGTCTTCCCTCCCCAGGCGTCCGCAGCCGACCTGCGGCACCGCCCCCTCCGCCCCCGCCCGCCCCGCCCCCTCGGAGCCGGAACCGCTCGCTTCCGGGCCCTTCGCCCCGCCTCCTGCGGCTCCAGTGTGGCGTCACTTCCGCCAGCGCCCCGCCGCGCGCTGCGAGTCCGCGTCTCGCGAACGCGCCGGGAGCGTCACCGCAGCCGGGAGCGCGCCCGCGGATGACAACAAATTCGTCGCGCGGCGGTGGTGGAGGTGTCTGCCTCAGCCCCTCAGGCCCTGTCGTGTCCCCGCGTGCTCTTTTGCACCCCTTTGGTGTACGGACTAGGACCCTCGCGGAAATCCCCCGGGCCCGTGGGGACCGAGACTCCTCTGCCCCTTGTCCCTGCCAGGCCTCGAGCGAGCGGCGCAGCCTAGGAGATGGGGTCGCCCTGAGGGGCCGCCGGGCGCCGAGCAGGCATGGAGGGGCCGCCCCGGGCTTAGGCCCCGCCGCGGCCTGGAGACGCCGGCGCGGCCTGGAGCCGGACCCTGGGCGCCGAGGCCCGAGCCGCCGACCCCCGCAGCCCGCCCGCCCAGCTGCCAAACCTCATCATGCCTTGGCCGTTTTCTGAGTCCATCAATAAGAGGGCCTGTCGGTACCTCCTGCAGAGGTACCTGGGTCATTTCCTGCAGGATAAGCTGAGCCTGGATCATCTCATCCTGGACCTCTACCATGGCACTGGGTCCCTCGCCCAGGTCTCTTTGGACGAATGGGTAAGAGCTGCTGGCGGCCAGTCAGGAGTGACTCGTTTCCCCGCTTTTAGGTCGATTTGAACGAGTGTCATCCCAAAATTGGTGACGTTTAATCCCTCCCCTGGAAAACGGTTTGGGATCCACGCGTGGACAGGGTTCAGAGAAATGTGTTAAAATGTTGTTTATTATGTTTTCTGGGCAAGTTTGCGCCCCCAAAATCTCATGTTCCCAGAAAACTTAGCAGAAGATAAGAGGAGTCTGCTCTGTGGGGAATCAGTTTAAGTCCATGTCATGTGGTCTGTGAACGTGTCCTTTGGAAGCAGTTGAACCATGCTGCTCTTTTCCGGG
>NW_011915377.1:0-4557 GCF_000151845.1 Pteropus vampyrus | reverse complement strand
GGGGCCGCCATCTTAAAGAATCGGGACTCCCTTTTATAAGCCATGGCGAGGAATTGGAGCTTTGAGAGCAGGGAGGCGACACAGTGTATCCTTTACAAAGATTGCTGGTGGCAGCGTGGAGCGTGGACAGGAGTGGAGGTGAGCCTGGCAGAGAGCAGTCACAGGAGGCTGCCACTGTGGATCCGAACTGGAGCAGAAATCCTGGCAAGAGGAGGGGCTGGTGCGAAGTGGCACTGCGTGACAGGCAGCTGACTGCTTATGCAATACCCACTCTCCTCTTTCTTACCCACAGAAACTCAGTTTTGTTCAGGGCAGCAATGTGCTATTGACTGCTCACCCTCCCAGGTGCTCTCATGGGGAAATGTGCAAGGCACTTAGCTGAGTAACCCATTTGTGCCAGTGCAATGTAAACAGAAGTCCACCAGGCACAGCTATTGTTTCCCACACAAAAAGGAACAAACTCAGGGGACATGAACCTTTGCCTTGTGTCTTTCCCTTTTGCTTGCTTGGAATGCAGTTGCGATGCTCGGAGGTAGAGCAGCCTTCTTGCGACCATGAGGATGAGCGCTTCGTGGTAAGGATGGTGGAGCAGGAGGCTACAAGGAATCTGAGTTCTCGGTGACTTCCTCAAGCAGGTGCACCAGCCCAGACCTTCCACCTCTAGGTTTTACGTTACATGAATGCAAACAGATGTCTCTTTGGTTAAGCCACTGTGGTTGGGTTTATGACACATGATAGCTCAAGCCAATCTTAAGAGATACAGATGGGATGAAGGTAATGTGAGAAATGACTTTGGAAACTTGAAGAACCAGGTGGAGATGGATGCTATTAGATAAGACTGGGAACAGGTTTAAAAGAGTCAGCGTGCAGGAGAAGAGCCTGTCGCTCAGAGCCAGGCTAGCCCGTGGCTGGGTGGGGCTCTGGGAAAACCTCTTATCCTGTTCCGCCTCTGGATCCCATTTGTGAAATGAGATTGGAAAGCTTAATGTATAGAGAAGACTGGAAACAACAGGTCCATTATGCAGAGCATCTGATACGTGCTTTGGGTTTCTAATAACGTCTGCATTTGTTTTCGGAGGACACCAGCCTTGCTGGAGGATTTAGAGTAGAGATTAGAGAAGCCAGCACAAGAAGCGCACTGAGGATTGTGGCCCGTGCGTCCCAGCCAACAGGCCCCTCGGCTTCCTGTGGGATGAGGGTGCCTCTGAGCCACTGGTGGGGCCGCTGAGGCCCTGAGGGGTGAGCTGGCCATGGGGCACAGGGGCTGCTGCCCCCTCACCCCCTCTTCTCATCCAGCACAAGCACGGCAAATGTGAATGACACGCAGACTAGACACAGAGATGACTAAATGTGGGTGGCAGATGTTTGCAGGCTCATCTTTGATATTACATTTCGTGCAGCGACGTAAACTCCAAGGAGCAAGTAAACAGAGCTGACCGGTAATGTGTTTATAATGGTTGTCAAGGAGGGAGATGACTTTTACGCGGGCATTCCAGAGGGTGACTCAGCTCTCGTTTACCCCCTCCACTCATGGGCTGCTTGTTGGAAACTGGAAGAACGTGGGCAGCAAAATTCTGGGTGCCGATAACTTGCATGACCAGGGTCACAGGAAGGCAGGGAATTCCAGGGCCAGAAGGTCGCTGGGAGCCATCAGGGCCACCATCCATCAGAGCTTGAGGGCCCTCCCATTCTCTGCCAAGCTCTCTGCCTCTGCTTCGGTACCTCCAAAGACGGGGACCTCGCCTCCCCAGGATGCCCACTTCGTTAAGACCTGGGGAACAGGTTGCAGGTCTTACCTGACTCGTACCCTCGTAACCGGGCACAATGTCGGACTCCAGAAATGTCCGCGCCGTTCCCTTCCGTCCACCATCAACCTTTACTGAAGCTTGAGCTAAACTCTCGGGGTTCTGAGACAAGAAAATTCATCCCTGATCTCGAGGATCCCAGAGTCTGGAGAGAGGAAGTCGAAGGTGGTGACGGTCCTGGGTGCCGCGTGCCACAGTGCGGCCGTGCAGGTGTAACAGTTGAGTGGGCGCTCGTGGGGGCTCTCGCCGGGCGTTGTTGCAGAGGGCAGGCATGTGCGGATCAATAATTTCTCTTACTCCACCCATCTAGATAAGATCGGGTGGAGCTCCCAGTTTTTGCCCTAGAGAAATTCAACCCCTTTCCAATATTTCTTGGGGATTTAAGTTCCCATAGATGCCTCTGACCCCAAGCCCTTGATTCCACCGAATTCCACTGAAGTCAATTCATGTAAGCACTTTGGCCACCGTTACGTGGGCAGCTGTCTCTGGCAGCTGATCCCCAAGCCCCAGCTTGCCACTGTCTGGTGTGTGTAGGATTCTGTCTTCCACTCCTCGTCACCCCACTTCCCTGCAGCCTACATTTACCCATCCAAACCCCCATGCTCGGGACAATGGCGCCATTGACAGAGCAGACATTCCCTCAGCAGTGAGACACTTGTGGAAGCAGCTCCCCGACTCTGGAATCGTGCATTCCCATGTGGAGCTCAAATCAGGCTCCCCTCGTCCCAGGCCTTGGCTGTGTTAACCAGCGTGCCCCCTCCTTTTCTGGGTGGAGGGCTGGGCGGGCATTGTGTCCTCACTTGGTGCCGGCCTCGAAGGGAAGTGACAGACCAGCGTTTCCTTGTCTCATTCCCTCCCTATCATTGATTACAAGTGCATTTGTCTCAAGTTCACGCTCACGGATCCTTGTGGCCCTGCCAGGCAATCCAGGATGCAAAGAGATTTGTCTGCGGTCTCGAGCACTTCTGGAGTGACACGATGTGGCGTAAAGGAACTGTGGTGTGGCCTGCGGTGTTTCTTGAGAAGGCCTGCGTTTTGGGTTTTCACTTCCTCCTGGCTTCCTTATGACAGGCAGCCACTCACAACAGGGTCGTGAAGAAGCTTGGAAACAATACAGGCTCCTGTCCTCCTAGGGGCCGGCCCTTGAGTCCTCGCAGGCAGAGAAAGGAATCGTCTGTTCCCAGCCCATGGTACACACCCCTGCCTGCCTCCTAATAGTCTTGGCATCTGGGCTGGGGCTGGGGACAGGCAGAAAGCTTTGATAGGGAGCGGAGAGGAAGCAGATGGCTGGCACTGTCATCCCCCCTTTCCGCTGTCCCCCCCAGCCTCGGAAGCAGAAGAGTGTCCTTTCTGCTTTTCCCACAAGGACGGTGGGGAGATTGGAAGAGCTGGAATCAGCAACACGGCCGCTGGTGTTCATTCCTTCCTTGTTTCCTAAGGGACGAAAGGACTCACTTTGCTCCCTGAAAAGCGGGAGGACACACCGGAGATCAGGAGCCTGGCCTTTCTGGTCTGAACCCCAGGGTGTTGGCTCAGGGACCACACGGTGAGAGCTGTGATTGTCTTCGGCCAATTCCTTCCTTCCTTATTCCCCGCTCATTGGTAGTCCTGCACAAAGCCGGGGGCTCGTCAGGGACAAAGTCTTTTGGGGCTCACTTCCAAGTCCGTACTGCCCGGGCCTGGGCCGGCCCACAGCAAACACCCCAAAGGCTGGGAGGCAGAGAGCGTGGGCTGAAGTCTGGGGCCCCTGGCAGACCCTGGCATGCTGGGAACTTCTCGAAGTCACAGGAGATGAGATCGTCCACCCAGAGGGGCGGTAGATTAAGGGCTAAGGATTAAATGAGTGCATTAGTTTTCCTTGCTGCGTAAGAAATTACCCCGAATTCAGCGCCTGAGAACCTGTTTGCCATCTCACAGTTCCACAGGTCTTAGGTCAGGCCGGCCGGCTGGTCTCTCTGCTTTAGTGTTTGATGTTATCGACCAGGCTGGGTTCTACCCGGAGCCTGTGGGGAAGAACCGGCTTCCACACTCATTCTCCTTGTTGGCTGGACCCAGGTCCTGGCAGATGTAGGACCCAGACCCCCTTTCCTTGCTGGCTGTGAGCCAGGGGCCACTCTCAGCTTCCAGAGGCCACCATGTCCCTTGGCACGGGCTCCCTTGCATCTCCAAAGAGAACGATGTGCATGGACTCCTTCTTGTGCTTTTGATTTCTCTTCTGCCTCCAGCTGGAGAAAACTTTGCTTTTAAAGGGCTCACCCGATGGGGCCAGCCTCCGCTGCCGCCAACCTCTGCAAAGTCCCTTTGCAGCGGAACCGAGGCTGGTGTTGACTGAATGACCCGGAGATGGGGACACGGGGCCAGGCCCAGAATGCTGCTAATGTCAAGTGCCTGGCAGCATGGCTGGCACACGTTAGGCCATCAGCCTCCTCAAGGAGCTAGAAGGGTGTTCCCGCCACTCTCTGGATGCATGTAAATCACAAACCCCTGCGGCACTTCTCAGGGGACTGAGATCACTGGCAGCTGGAGAGCACAGATCCCAAGCATCGCCTGCCTGGACGAGGCAGCCTTTTTGTGACCATGAGGAAAAGGCCAGGAACATGACTGAAACGAAGGCCCTGGCATCACCCAGCCACTGAAATCTTACCAGCACCCGTGAGAAATCACCAGGTGGCGGAGGCAGCGGGGGCAGTCAATTAGAACATGCCTCTCCTACACAGGGGGGTCACTTGATCTGCTGGAGACTCCAAGATGA
>NW_011915376.1:0-2172 GCF_000151845.1 Pteropus vampyrus | reverse complement strand
CCAGGGGGACAAAGGAGACAAATTTAGGGCGGACTCCGGAAGTCCTTTGAAGAGAGGAAGCGAATCATGGCAAAATGAGTTCTCAGGATGTAAATACTGAGGTCCTGGTTCTGGAAAATTCCCAGCAGACATCAGAAGATACCTACAGGGGATGTAGCAGGGGAGATTCCTGACACATGTACGGGGACCTCAGAAATCTTTCAGGCTAACAATTTCGTGGGGTCGGGGGCAGACAGGTTCACAGTCCCTTCTCTGGAACCCCTGTGCGACATGTTAGGAAATGGGTGTTTGGTCTTTGTCCCTGGTTTCTGACACAGCGCTGCTAAAGCCCTGCGATGGGAGTGTCTTTTGTTATTTGTAAGAAGCCCCTTTCGACCTCACTTGAGTCTCTGCTAATGAGGTTACTCCTGGTGGGGCCCGAGATTGTAGCTTCAGGATGGGGGCTGGTTGCTGGAGGAACCAACCAGGTGAATAGAGTCTCGGCCTCTTAGAGGAGAGGGGCAGGAAGTTGAGTTTAATCACCAAAGCGGATGATTTAATCAATTGTGCCTCCACAGAGACCCAAAATGTTGGGGGTTTCGGGAACTTCTGAGTTGGGGAGTACAACCTGTACCAGGAGAGTGGTTCACCCCAAACTCCACGGGGACAGAAACTGCTGTGCTCGGGACTCTCCCGGACCTCACCCTACGTAACCATCATGTGCTCGTTTATTTAGATCCTGTTTAATAAACCAGTACTTGTAACGTGTATTCTGGAGTTTCGTGAGCTGTTCTAGCGAACTACCAAAACTGACAGGGAGGGGAGGTTGTGGGAACCCCTCAACTTTGTAGCCAAGGCGGATGGAAATGTAGGTAACCTGGGGACCCAATGCTTATGACTGGATCTGAAATGGGGACAGTCTTTTGGGATGGAGCCCTTAAACCTGGGGCCTCAGGCTAATTCTGGGTGGCGGGTGTCAGAATTGAACTAATTGTGAGACACCCCGTCAGCATCCGGATAGTGAGAGGGGTGAGTGGTGTGAGAGCGAGAACCCCACATCTTTGGTTCGGAAGCGTTGTGAGTAAAAACAGCTCACCCTGGGATCGATTATTCTGGAATTTCAGACTTTCCATATTTTAGAAAGAAAACACTGTGCATCTGCCATTGTTGACCTAAAACAAAAGCAATTATTTTACCAGCAAAAAAATATAAGGGTGGGGGGTGGGTATTTTCAATTGCAATTCAGGATGTGCAAGATACAGCAAAACCATAGGCGAGTCTGGAGAACAAATGTCCTTTTGTAGAAGAAAGGAAGAAGTTAAGAGGGCCTGTTATAGACAGTCCGTTGGAGGGAACTGAGCGTTTGAAGGGTGGTGGCTTTTCATTGGCACACGAACACATTCCACACCTGTTTGAACATCACAATGACCTGGACTTGTGTTAAAATCTCAGAACCCTGGGCTCCACCCTGACCGACTACAGAATCAGAATCTCTGGGCAGGGGCCCAGAAAGGTGCGCTGTGCACAAACACTCCTTGCGAGTCCCATGTTTGGGCAAGTTTGGGGATCACCATGCCATTCCATTGATTTTGGTAAGAAAGACTGACTCGTTCAAATCTGTGGGTGCAACAGTACATGCCTCTACTTCTCATGTGTAAGCAGCTTGATAGACGAAAGCTTCCAGTTCTCACGATCTCCACTTCCGTAAGCCACTCGTTCCTTTTGTCGATGATATATGTGTGTCCCTTTCTAGACCCCCATTCTCAGAGTTCTGCATTGATTCCACGTCCCGCCTTGGCCTGGCTGCTCAGTGTCCCCTCCGCTGGCTGCAGAGCACTCAATGAGCATGTTCTCCCTTTGCCCCACCCACTGTAGGCGTCTCAGAGGCAGCAGGCTCCCTCGCTGGCATCCAACCCCAAATGTCCATTTGTCGAGCTCAGTTCCAAACTGGCTTGTTTTAGCAACAAACTGACAATGTCTTTAAACGAGGAAATTTTCCACGTGTCCTCTTGCCGGAATCTTGAGATTGCTAGACAGGAGCTGAGATCATGGTTACAGAGAGAAAGCCTTCTCCCCTCCCTTTCCTCTGACGCTGGCTCGCGAACACTGGAGCTGCGACCATGGATGCTTGCTTGTATCTCAAACAGCTCTTGGTAAATAGACTGCTTGGAGTTTTATGGTTTTTTTTCTGAA
>NW_011915375.1:0-1312 GCF_000151845.1 Pteropus vampyrus | reverse complement strand
CTGGACCGAGGGAGCGCCCTCAGCGCTCGGGCAAACAGCCTCGCTCTGCCGCGGCGGAGGCGGCGCCGCAGGGCGGCTGCTCTCTCCCCGAGTGGGGCCCCCCGTTCTGGCCTTACAGTGCCTTAAGCTGTGTTTGAGCCACCTTGGTGTTTATGTGGCCCATTGACTTGATGTCACTGGCTCCAAGCCAGTTGCATCAAGATCCCTTGGCGTGTTCGAAATGATTCTGCTGAAAGGGACCAACTCCCACTCCCCCCCCCCCCCAAAAAAAACCACCACCGGCCGCACAGACCAGGTCCGGAGCAGACTGAGCCACACGCGCGGTAACTTTGTCCCCCTCGTGTGCTGAATACCATCAGCCCGAGGCCCTTTGCTTCGCTTCCTCGAACAAAGGAGCAGCCAACATTGTATCGAAGACCCAGAGGGAGGGGACCTGGTCAGGGGTGGGGAGTGGGGGACACCTCAAAGCCTGCGGGAAAGAGCCCAACTGTCACTAGCTTAAGCAGAGCCAAAGGCCACGCCACCTTCCCTCCCGGTCACCGAAGCGCACTGGGCGCCCCCATGCAAAGTAGGCCACTGGCTGCCGGGATATGACTGGGGAGCAAAACACACTCTCCAGTTCCGGCCCAGAAATGTCCCCAGTGCTGCCAAACGCGGGTCACAGCCGGGAGGAGAGGAGGGAGGCAAAGGGCGCACAGATCCAGCGGGCTGGAGAGCGCAGTGCCGGCCAACTCTTTGAGCAACGCCTGCGCGGAGCAAGAGGCGCGGCCCGAGCCGCGCGCGGGAGACTGGCGAGCAAGGCGGGCCGCGCCGCGGGGAAGCCGAGGGTCCGCGGCGGCGCGAAGGAGCCCGGCTGGGCGAGGCCGGCAGGCAGGCGCCAGGCGAGCGGGCGCGCAAGAGGCCTGGCCGGGGGCGCGCCGGGCCGCCTGGGGGAGGGGGCCGGCGAAGGCCCGGGCGTTGAGGAAGTGCACAGGGCGGGCGGGGTGGGGGGCGGCCGGGAGGCGGGAGGAGGGAGAAGCGAGCTGCCCCGGCGGCCTCTCACCTGTGTCGTCTCCTCGCGTCTGGGCGGCCGCGCTGCTGTTGTGGTAGGACTGGAGGTAAGGGCTGTGCTGCGAGTGGCTCATGTAGGGGTAGGCGGCGAGCGAGCGGTGGTTGTAGGAGTTGCCGCCGCCCGACGCGTAGGGCGAGCCGTGGTGGTGGTGCTGGTGGTGGTGGTGGTGCGAGCCGGCTGCCGCCGCCGCCGCCGCCGCCGAGTGCAGGCAGTGCAGAGGGTAGTGCGCGCCTGCCATGGCCGGGGAGCTCTGCTGCGAGT
>NW_011915374.1:0-1550 GCF_000151845.1 Pteropus vampyrus | reverse complement strand
TGAGAGATGTGGATAAGAAGCACAGGAAGGGTGGACTATTCAATAAATGCTGTTGGAACAGTGGTTATGTGACCATATGGAAAAATTAGACACATACCTCATACTATAAACAAATAATAAATTCTAGATACTTTAAAATCCTAAAAGCAGAAATTTTAACACAGATACATAAAAATATACACAAATACATTTATGGCTTCTGATCAGGGAAGATTTTCTAAGACAACAAAGTACAAAACACAAAGAAAAACGGAGTTTTAACTATATTAAAAATGAAATATTTTGCTTACCAAAAGACTTCTAGAAATTTATCTGGTAAATAAATGAATAACTATGGATATCTGCAGTGACCTTGGTATATGTGTATTCATCAAAGTACTGTTTATAATAATGTAAGAGTATTTGTAGGTGCTTCTAAAGTCCTATCACCATTAGCCAGTTACCATCGTTCCCATCAGGTATTTAAAAGAATAGATGGAAGATTCCATTGAAATTGGAGTTTTCAGTTAGTGAGTAGAAGACACTCTCAGTATACTCTTCGAAGCAAGAGAATTATTAGCAACACTTAATATATGTCCTCTAGAATTTGAAGGACATAGAGACTGAGGTCTGATTTACATATGAGATGTCTAAGTAGAAGAAGCTGACAGGTGGCCAAGCTATAAGAAAAAAGGCTTTGCTGGTAACTGCCTGAGTTTTCAGAATTTGGTGGAGCAGCCCTGAATATGTATATTTCTAAGTGTTATGGGCTGCACTATGTCCCTTCAAAATTCATATTTTGAAGTCCTAACCCTCAGCACCTAAGAATGTTATCATACCTAAAGATAGTGTCTTTAAAGAGGTAAAATGAGGTCATTAGGGTAGATCCTAATTAAATATAACTAGGATCCTTATACAAAGAGGAATGATGGACATATGAAGAATGCTGGATTATATGAAGACACAGGAAGAAGGTGGCTATCTTCAAGCCAAGGAGAGAGGGCTTAGAAGAAACCAATCCTGCCAATACCTTGATCTTAGATTTCTAGCCTACAGAACTATGAGAAAGTAAATTTCTGTTGTTAAACCACCAGGCCTTTGGTATCTTGTTATGGCAGTCCTAGCAGACCATTATATTGGTGGTCCAGATGTGGACCCCATGGAAGTGAGCCAATTTTGGTATGTCTTAATAGGAAATCCACCCAAAAAGACCATCTAGATGGGTAAAGGTACTCCAAGAACAGAGGAGAGAAGAGAATAGAAAGTCATAAGCATTAAGAAAATTAACTATAGAGTACTCTAGCAGAATTTGCTAGTAATTCATAAAAGGATTACACAAAAGAAAAGGTAAGCTTGCCATCTGCCATACCCAGGTAGCATCAATGCTGTATTATAACTGTTCAGGTTGAATAGAATCGGGTTTTTTTTCCTTAATTCTCCTTCCTCCCCTGAGTTCCTGACCCAAGGGTAAGGGTATGGTAAAATTAGCAGAGTAGGAAGTGGAGAGAAAAATAGACAAGTTGACCACACCATCCTTTCTTATTACAGTTACCCAGTCAGAAGTAAACTGA
>NW_011915373.1:0-2157 GCF_000151845.1 Pteropus vampyrus | reverse complement strand
TTCTGATCATAGCAACCCAAAATTTTAATCTGATAATATTAGTGCTGGCAGGACATAGACCTGGGAATGTCATGCACTGCTGATGGGAATGTGAACAGTCATAACCACTTTGTGAAATGAGTCACATCCTCTGAAGCAATTTATACACAGAATCAAGTAATCTCAAACTCAGGCACATGAACCCGAGTAATGGACAGACTCAACTTTTTTGCTGATGTATTTCCTTAATATTTTTGAAAACTCTATGCCTTCTTGCCCATTTGTAAGCTGTTTACCATCATTAATCAGAAGTTTTTGTAGTTCCAAAAGATGCAATTCCTAGTTTAATATATATAGAACATTATCAGACAAAACTGTTGAATCTCTCTTCTTAAATGTTTCTAAGGAATGTAAGTATAATAATAAATTTTTACCAACCATTATTTATTTTTAAATGCATAACGAGCTTTTCTTTAACTTTCATAAACCTAATATCTGTTCTTTTTCTCCTTGAGCTCATATCTCTATTCCATCCCCACACATAATTTTGTCCTAATGGAATATATTTTATACTCAAAAATCTATCAGTAAAAATATTATATCAATTTAGAAGATTAAAAAGAGTAAAGACATAACATTAATGAATAAAAAGTAAACCAAAAGAAAAAAATAAGAAGACGTCTATCTCCAAGAGGAGAGAGTAGACATATTTCTCATCTTTATTCCTTCCAATAAGTAAAACTCAAAACCCTGGATATATGAAACAGAGAGTCTGAAGTATAGAAAGAAGACTGTCCAAGAACCACAGGACTCACAGAATGACACAGTGGCAAATTCCTTGGAGTATCTTATTTGCCTAATATATCCAAGACTTGCAGCTGAAAAAGCTGGAAAACTGGAAATATCAACAGACACATGTAAAAAGAAATCCCAACAAAAGCTTCTCCAACCACAGGAACCAGGAGAGGAGCAGCCTAGCAAGGCAGAAATCTTTTAGAAAGTAACTTTACTCATTCAAACATCATGTGGGGGCAGGGGATGCAGAGAAACTTGTGGTTCTACCCCAATCACGCCACAAAAGCCAAATGAGGCGCCTAGACTTCCATCCTTGTAAGACTATTATGATATGATACTCCAAATCCCTTCCTGTGAATGGTTTCAGAGATGGCCAAGCAGGGAGCTAACATTTTCATCTGTGCCAGCCAGTAACAAGTCTACCCCCTGCAGTGTCAGTGAAGACCACATGGGGAACTGGAACTCCCAAACTCCCAACCCCACCAAGCAGTAATGAGGACCCCGACCATGTGTCAACAGAGCACACTGTGTTGAGAAGCTCATACTTCTACTTCCATCTGCCAGTAGCAAGGCTGAGCTCCTCCTGCTAGAGTGGTGTCACATAAATCTAGGTAAAAGAGTTTTAAATAGCATATGGTCTCACAACATAATACAAAAATGTCCAGATGTCAATCAAAAGTCACATTTTATACCAAGTACCAGAAAGATCTCAAACTGAACAAAAAAAGAATCAATAGATGTCAAGACCATGATGACAGTTGCTGGGATTATCTGACAAAGATTTTAAGGCAGTCATAAGAACACTTCAATAAGCAATTATAAAAACAAATAAAAATATCATAAATCCCAGCAAAGAAATATGAAGTTTCAGCAAAGAAATAAAATACATAACGAGTAACCAAATGGAAATTTTATAACTGAAAAATACAATAACTTAAATAAAAAGCTCAATACATGGTATTAACAAAAGAATAGAAAAAAAGGGGGAAAGAATAAGTGAACTAGGAAATAAAACAATATAAATTATCCAATCTGAATAGCAGAGATAAAACAGACTAAAAACAGAAAATGAACCAAAGATCTAACACATGTGTTATCAGAGCCTAGAAAGGAGAGGAGAAAGAAGGTAGGACTAAAAATATATTCAAAGAAATAATAGCTGAAAACTTTCCAAATTTGGCAAAAAATAAAAAACTATGGATTTAAGAATCTGCAAAAATCTCATACAGGACAAGCCCAAAGAAACTGATGCCAAAACATCATCATAAACTTTGAAGACAGTGAGAGAGAAATGATAACTTAATTATATGGAAAAAAAATTCAAAATAAAAGTAAAAGGATGAAAAGATATATGCCATGAAAATATTTTAGTAAAACGAGTAT
>NW_011915372.1:0-1207 GCF_000151845.1 Pteropus vampyrus | reverse complement strand
AAATATCACGGTCTAGGTAGCTTATAAACAACAGAAATTTAGTTCTCACAGTTCTAGAGATTCAGAAGTCCAAGATCAAGGCACCAGCATAGTGGCCTTTTGGTGAGGACCCTCTTCCAGGTTCATAGCCATCGCCGTCTCACTGTGCCCTCGCACAGAGGAAGTGGGGTTAGGAGTCTCTCTGAAGTCTCTTTTATAAAAGCACTAATCTCATTCAGGAGGGCTCCGCCCTCACGGCCTAAGTATCTCCCAAAAGCTCCACTTTCTAATGCCATCGCACTGGACGTTGGGATTCCAACATGTGAATTTAAGTGAACACAAACATTCAGACCATAGCGGTGACCTTGGACAAATCATTTCACCTCTTTGTTTTGATTTCATTTATAAAATGGAGATAAAGAAACCTAGTTCACAAGGTTATGTTGAGCTTTAATACTTATGACATGACCAATAGTGAGAAAGTATAGGAAAAGCACTAGAACTGGACTTGGGCATGCAGTAAATGTAGCCATTATTATTACTAACAAGCTTTTAAGAAAAGGGAACTGATTAAGGCAAACAAAAATTGCAAAGAAACTAAAAACACAATAATAATCTCCATGGGAATATTAAAGAGCAGAATTAAAATTGCAGAAATATCTAACTGGTAACACAGAGGAGCTCCAGAAGAACGAGAAAAAGAACAGAAAACTGAAAATGAGAGAAAAGCGGAGTCAGTGATTCAATCTACTAATTAAAGATATTTTTGAGAAATAAATCAAGCAAGGCAAAAGCAATAAGCTAAAATATGAAAAAGGATAACTTCTTGGAATGAAAAAATAATCTCAGCATGCAGATCAAAGGGCTCACTTTATTTCAGGCAAAATTAATTTAAAAATATTTTAAAGACCCACACCTAGATATAATTCAGCAAAAAATTTAAACTATGGAGATAACTTTTTTTTTTAAGCCTCCAAAAAAGTTCCAGGCAGGGACCAGCTTAACCAGAGAGATCTTTCAAATGATCTGTAAACTGTTCCAGAGCATAGAAAAAAACTGAAAAACCATCCAAACTATTTCATGAAGTGAGCATAACCAAGACAACAAAACCTGACAGAGAGAAAAGAAGCCACCAATCCCACTTATACTTCTGAATCGATGGAAAAATCTTAAATAAAATATGAGCAAATTGAATTCAGCAGTATAATAAAAATGCATATACACATGA
>NW_011915371.1:0-848 GCF_000151845.1 Pteropus vampyrus | reverse complement strand
AAGTCTCGAAGGACGGGGTCCCCTGCAAGACGTGGCAGACGCTCTGAGTGAGCCCCTGCCGACGCACCCGCCCGAGCCCCCCGCGCCGCAGCCGCCCCGCCGGGGTCTCTCCTCTCTTCTTCCCCCTCGTCCTCTGCCGCCCCGCATTCCCCCCCCCCCCACACACACACACACAGTCCATCTCCGCGGGCTCAGCTCTCTCCGCCCAGCTTTCTGATCTCTCTCCTTCTGGAGCGTCTCTGAGCCCTTTCTAACCGTATCCACCCAATTGTTTTCCCCAGCACTTTCCAGTTCTCCGACTCCACCCGTTACCCTAATGGCAAAGCAGGGGAAACTGGTCAGATCGACAGCCTTTTCCTTAGCTGGTAGCAGGGAGGGTGGGGGCCTGGAACACCCGTCTGCAGACAGATCCCACTGAAATTTGGGTCCCTCTCACAGGCAACGTGCGTGTTTATGTGTAGGAGGTGTACAGCATTTTCTAAATTCGTTGGATAAAGGGATGCTTTTTGCTTGGTAACCTGTTGCTGCAGACTAGTATCTGTAGATAGCAGTTTGGGGAAATACTCTTCAAGGATCGGTTAAGGCAATAGAGAGAAAGGTGGCTGAGCACCAAAGGGGTCCCTACCCGTGGCCCCACTTTTGCTACGAAATGGATGGAAAGGCCCTCTGTACCAATTTCGGGGGAGTCATGTGATCTCAGTCTGGGAGGATGCTACCACAGATGAGGACGGCAAACTGGGTGGACCAGAGACCACCTGTGGACTCTAATACTGGTAGCACTCCGGCGATCCAGCGCGCGAATTCGCCATGATTAATCCCACTCAGCTGATGCTGCTGCCATACCATGA
>NW_011915370.1:0-1841 GCF_000151845.1 Pteropus vampyrus | reverse complement strand
TATACTGCATGAGAAGTTTTAGAGTTTCCAATATCTTCAATCTAGCCTCTTCCTCTGGTCCATCATAAACCTCCAGATAACCAAGGATGACTCGCTCGAGCCTCTTCAAGTGCCGGACAGTGAGGATCCCCAACCTACAAACGAAAGAGAAAATATGACACCAAAGAGATAAGTCAGGGAGTATGGGCAGACCAGCAGCCCAGGCACTCACCTCTTCACAAAAGCTGGTAGGTTTCTTGCATAGGTCCTGCGTAAGAGAAGGCGGTGCTCTGGCTCCATGTGGGTAAGGATCAGCTGTAGTACCTCATCACAGTGTGTGGTGGGTCGGGCTGCATCTCCCTTCCAGTGCAGGGCTTTCTCCAGGACGGGGAATAAATCCAGCAGACACAGGAGCACAGCCTAGGAGAGAGCAATGGAAAGGAACTATAGTTCATCCACTTGAATTCACAACACTCACAGATGTTTCTAGCATCTTTATTAATCTATTCCTAGGATAGGAATACATGTCACAGAATTCTATAATACACTAGTAATAATACATTAAGTGCATATTACTTTACATTTTCAAACTTTTTTTTACATTATCTCCATTTGACAATCTCAAATAATACCGTCTCAGGATTGCTCTTTGCTAAGCTATAACATGGTAAGAAAGGCAGAGCTGAGACTTAAACCCAAATTTTAGGAGTCTGGGTCTATTGTCACTAAATCACTAAGTCTAAATGATATTTACATGTACTTATAATAAACATATCCCTAAACAGAATCTAAGATGGTCCTCAGTTGTGTCCAATTTGACCACCCTATCTGAAAGTTCCAGTGTCTACGCAATTCCTTCTAGCTCTCCCGGGATTCTTGGTTTTTCTCTTGGTTTTTGGTTTGTTTTTTTAAAAAAACCATCTCAGAAACCCTAATCTTTCTGGCTGTGAGTACCTGGATTCTCGATATCTAAAATAACATTTAAAAAAGAAAGGTGGCAGGGTCAGGGGTAACAGGGTGAGTAGGCATAAATTAAGAAACGAGGTTATTTCTACCTCTTAATTTTATATAATTTGTTTTTTCTGTTTTGAAAATGTTCTTCCCCCTCCTAAGAAACTCCTATTCATCCTTCGTAAGCAAATATCACCTCTTTCTGGAATCTTTCTAAAACTGTCAAACCACCAAACCTGGTTAGCTGCCTATTGCTGAATACCAACTGCACTTTATACAAACATCTTTTAATAGTTTTATCACTCTGTATTATAGACATATGTATAAATTTCATATATTTGCATATGTCTCCCAAAGGGTTTCTTAAGGCCAGAAGCCCTGATTCATTCACTCTTGGAACCTACACTGGTTACTGGCACACAGTAGGTTCTCGAAAACTACTGAAAGAATAATGACAGTAAAATATCCAACATACAAGGAGTTTCAAGTGTGTGGTGACATAAAACAGTGCAGGAAAAAGAACATTTAAATTAATAAATATAGCACTTTTTCAGACATAACGCTGCCTCCAAGTGATATATAATTGACCCAGATGAAGACAAAACATTGGCTTTTTTGTGGAGACTCAGGAATGCAGATGCCTGCCTAGTATTGAGATATTTTCATTAGTCATTGCTACCTCCATATTTTCAACTTGGCAATGGCCTTTAGTATCAGCTTCACTTTCCGACTATTCTTATTCACATAATGCCACTTCTATTTAAATATGAGAACTCAGACTCACAGTTATGAATAAATCTTACAATTACCTGAATGAGGTGGTGCTCAGGTGTATACAGGTGGTTGAAAAGGGCATGGTATAGAACCTGGGCCCTGTTATACTGGAGCAAATCAGCAGCTGGCTGCAATCA
>NW_011915369.1:0-871 GCF_000151845.1 Pteropus vampyrus | reverse complement strand
CGAGCCTTTGCCCTGGGTGTCCAGCCTCTTCTCATTTCTTTTTTCTCTTCTCTTGATCTTGCGACATATCTCTCCTTTCTCCTAATGCAAGTGAGTGTCTCCCATGTCTAGACTGGGGCCGAGCTGCCATTGTGGAGCCAGGAAGGAGTCCTGAGTTGCCAGCACAACTTAGCCTCATGCTCAGATCCTCGGGTGGGGACATGGAGGTTCTTGGAGCAGATCGTCTTCTTCCCCAGGTTAATATTTTTACCACCCCTCTTGCCTTGTCCTCTTCTGGGCTGTCATTGGCCTCAACTGTGATTAGGATCTCAGGATCTGTCAGGGTTATAGGTGGGGAGTGTGGACTTGCCCAGCCCTGATCCAGTTTGTGAGTGAACTCTGGAGACCAGCTGAAAGAGGGCTCTCTCCTCTGTTTTTTTCCTACCCTAATTAATCTCAGAATTCTCAAGAATATAAACTGCCTCAGGGGAAGTTGCCTAGGGGGAAGGTGGTTTCTTTCTTTAGTCTGAGACCATCAGAAACCACTGCTGCACTGATGATCATTCCCTTTTCCTCCCTCCTGCATTTCCCTCCCTCCCATATTTCCTGAGGATAATTATGGCTGCCTCTTCCCACCTGCCTTCAAGGTTTCTTCCTGAGAGACTGGCAGACCATGATTTGGCAGATACATAAGCCCTCTGCCAGCCACCTTCTCCCAAGCCAGCTTCAGATGCTAAATGGGAATTTGGCAGAGGGCTTATATGTCTGTCATGGTAAAAATCACAGGCCATTTTGAATGCCAGTGATCACTGCCCACAACACAGACATTCTAGAATGTCTGGGAGCAGGTGGGGATTGGAGAAGATGAGAAGATGACTACTCTGGGCTTCTT
>NW_011915368.1:0-1022 GCF_000151845.1 Pteropus vampyrus | reverse complement strand
CTGAGTATGTTCCATTGTATATATGTACCACAGCTTCTTTAGCCAATCATCTATTGTAGAACACTTCGGTTGCTTCCCTGTCCTGGCCACTGTGAATAATGCTGCTACGAACATCGGCGTGCAAATGTCTTTTAGGATATGGGTTTTCATGTCTTTGGGGTAAATGCCCAGTAGAGGCATTTAGGTTTTCAAATCTTTTGGGTAAATACCCAGTAGTGGGATTGCTGGATCATGTGGTAGATCAATTCTTAGTTTTTTGAGGAACCTCCATACTGTTTTCCACAGTGGCTGTACCAATTTGCAGTCCCGCCAGCAGTGTATAAGGGTTCCTTTTTCTCTGCATCCTCTCCAACATTTATTACTTGTCCTGTTGATTATAGCTATTCTAATATATGTGAGATGGTACTCATTGTGGTTTTGATTTGCATTTCCCTAATAGCTGGCGATGTTCAGCATCTTTTCATATGTTTGTAGGTCATTTGTATGTTCAGATCCTCTGATCATTTTTTGATTGGATCATATGGGGTTTTTTTTGTTATGAGTTGTATGAGTTCTTTGTATATTTTGCATATAAGGCCCTTATCAGAGTCATTGCTTGCAAATATATTTTCCCACTGAGATGGTTGTCTCTACTTTGTTGATGGTTTCTCTTGCTGCGCAGAAGCTTTTTAGTTTGATGTAGTCACATTCATTTATTTTTTATTTTACTTCCCTTGCCTTTGAGGTCAAATTCATAAAGTCCTCTTTAAGTCCAAGGTCCTTGAGTTTCGTTCCTATGTTTTCTTCTCTGCATTTTATTGTTTCAGCTCTTATATTCAGATCCTTAATCAATATTGACTTAATTTTGGTGCGTGGTGATAGAGAACAGTCTAATTTCATTCTTTTGCAGTGGCCTTCCAATTTTCCCAGCACATTTATTGAAGAGACTTCCTTTCTCCTATAGGTTTTGCTTTTTTGTGAAATTTTTTTGCCCATATAAATATGGGTTTACTTCTGGACTCTCAGTTCTGTTCCACTGGTCA
>NW_011915367.1:0-2915 GCF_000151845.1 Pteropus vampyrus | reverse complement strand
TCAGATTTATAATCCTCTGTCAACTTTGGACAAATTGTGTTTACTAAGAACTTTTACAGCTCAATTATAGTTGTTAATATTTTGGCATAAATTTGATCATAATATCATTCTATTTAAAAAATGTAGGATATGCTGATGCTATTTTCATCCAGATATTGTCAATTTGTGTCCTCACTCTCTATTTTCACTTGTGCTAGTAGGTTATCAAATTTATTAATATTCTCAAAGCACTAGTCTCTGGCTTTGATTATCTCTATCGTGGCTTAATTTTCCATTTGGAATTTCTGATTTTATATATTTATTTTTTATTTTCTTTATGTTTAATATGTGCATATTTTTCGGGATTCTGTTTATATCTCCCTGCGGTACCTTCATTTAAGACTATGTTTCCCTTTATTTAACTATATCCACAAGTTTTGATATGTCATGTGATGCTTAATATTCATATATTTTAAAATATTTTCTAACCATTGATGTGATTTATTTTTAGACAAACAGAAGTTTAAACACTTATTATTTAATTTCCAGCATTAATTTTTACTTTCTGTGATGATAGAAATGTTCCATATCTGAGATACTCAATATAGTAGTTAGTTTGGCTATTGAACACTTGATACATGGCTAGTGTAATTGAGGAACTGCATTTTTAATTTCATTCTAAAATTTATTTAATTAATTTAATTATAAATAGTCACATGTAGCCAGTGTCTTCTCTATTAGACAGCATAGCTAGGGCTTCTAACAATTTAATTTCTACATTGACATACTGAAGAATATATTACTAGATGAAAAAGACAAAAATAATGAGAAGCTTAGCTACTGATATTTTGAAATCTCTCGACCTGGAGTAGAATGCACGATAATCCCCTGGAGCTCAGATAAGGAGATTTGGAGCTAGAATGAAAATTGGTTGGTTTCTAGTTAGCCTTGACTATTTTCCTGCTTATGGAGTTGATAAACTTGGGATCACTGATAATATAGTAAAAATATATTACACAGCTACTGTTACACAGCTACTTGATTTAGAAAGCTTAAGTGTGGGACTTAGAGAAATGGAAGAATGCACAGAAAGTCTATAAGGCCCAAGAATGACCACTGACAAATACTTTAAAATCTTCTCTCCATTTATGTCTTTTCTTCCTAGCTTTTGAATTCAATATTTATAAGATATATCTTGTTTTAGGGTGGGAAATTTCTTTAGTAGAGAAAATGGGAGAGTAAAAAAAAAACCCAAAAAACTATCTGCTGTGGGAAGGACTGGCATCTAAGGAAGGTCAAGGGAGAATGAAAGGTTGAATTAAAGAAATAACTGGGTTTTTACTTAGAAACTATGACACCTGAAAAATTAAAATCCAATTAGAATTTAGTTATCTTATTGAGAAAACCATCATTATAGTTTCTATATCTTAAAATTATCATCGTGCTTTTCCTTACTATTTGTTAAATATTTCAATGACTTGTCTCACAGCTCCTATATTTTTTAATAAATTAATGTTATGCACCGATGTGGACCTTAGATAGGTAAGCATATATTATCTTTCACTGAATCAAAGGTTATTATCATTTTTTTTTTTCAGGGAAAACATAAAATTACCACCTGCTTGAAAAGAAACTATAGCAAATCCTGAGTTTCAGAGAATGAAATCAGATCTTCTGGTTATAAACAGACCAAAAAAAAAAAATCCTCAGAGGCTCTGTGAATGATACTTTCTAAAAATAAAACTCTTATCTTTTAGTAACACATTTAAATTGAACTGTAGAGTTGGTAATGAAAAGAATGAAACCATTTTAAGAATACTTCAGAACTTGGGGACATTTCAGGATGAAAGTCCTTTAGGATATTGTTACATTGGTAGAATACCAACATTACAGTTTCTTTATGAAACATCAACATCAGAGAGATTAATTTTAGAAATATAACATCACAGACATGTTTCCATTGATGTAGGCTATTTTGTTGAACTCCAAAAATGTGTCAAGAGTAACAAATCTGACATGTCCAGTCAAGGATCTGTTTTAAGCAGAAACCATGGCTTACAGGACACCGTTACATTTTAATTTTGTTTTTCAACCACAAAAAGGAGTCTTTGTTTGCAGTCAGGATGAACACCTGTGGAATCCTTAAACATCTACAGACATGTCTTTAAAAGCTCTATGGTACAGTTAAGATTTAATCTCTCAAAGCATTATAAATAATGTAGACATAGCCTTAGGTGCCAGTCCTTCCCACAGCAGATAGAAAAATTAACAACAGTAAGGACTTCTTTGCTGATTTCATATAATTCAAATATAACAGTGCCAAGAAGGGCAGGGGGAAGCAGTGTAATCTGGAGGTATAGCTTTCTTTATGTTAGTAATAATGTGCTAAAGTCTAGAAATGGGAAATATCAGGGTTCTGGCAAAGCTAAAATTATTCAGAAGAAACACAGTTCAGATGATCATACTCAAAACCTTGGCTCTCATTCTGAAACTCTTATAATTGAAAGGAAGATGATTATAAGAATGGTCAAGCAGTTTTGGGTATTGACCTTTCCTATTCTTTTCATCTAATATAAAGATGTTTCTATCTTTATCCAAAGCCACTAAAACATCTCTGCTAGAATTGAATGTGAAGATTCAATATAAATTTCAAGTCAAGCATTTATGAAATATGAAGTAGGATGTGCAAAGCACTACATTGGCTACTGTAAGGAAGAACAAGATGTTTAAGATGTGGCTCTAATTCTAATGATCATGATCTAGTGCAAAAATAGTGAGAAAGCATTTGAGCAGTAACTAAAATTCAAGACAGTATATTTGAAAGAGAAAGTTATTTTTGGTTGGATTGTTCTGGAAAATCTTGGTAGAAGAGAAAGTGAGATTATAATGAAGGCAAAGCTTGGCATAGGAGGATATGATGAGGGAGAGACCTTGAT
>NW_011915366.1:0-1662 GCF_000151845.1 Pteropus vampyrus | reverse complement strand
GACTTTATTTTCCCCTTTTTTCCCTTTTTTCCTTGTTTGTGTTCTGCTTAATCTGAGATCATAGGAACAGGTTGTCAGAGTAATTTTTAATTTATGTCTACCAGTGCCTTGAGATTTAATTGGTTCAGTATCAATTTTTATGTAAATTTTGTAGAGATTTCTGCACGACTGCTATATTGTAAACTTGAAATTTGTTCATGCAGAATAAAGTCTTCAGATTTCAGTTTCTAAGCAGATACTTTAAGATAATTATATTATCTATAAAATATATACTATATGTCTTACGTGTATATATGTGTATATATGTCATCTGTGTATATATATAGTATATAGTTAAATATATAATATGTGACATTTTTATTTATATATATGTACATTAAATACATGTTGCATATGTCTTATATGTGATATATATGCATGTATATGATATATGTCTTAGTCAAACATAAAACTTGCTTATGACTTTTCTGGGCCCAAGGATATAATTTCTCTAATTTCATTTTCATTAAGAGGGAAGATTTCCCAGGGTCCAAGTCTAATTCAGGACTACAATTCCAGCTCTGGCTTTTCTGGAACCAAGACCATGTCCATTGTGTAATAGTATACTGCCCTTTATGTGTTGGGCTCATTTTAGATTTTATATTCCCCTTATCTCATATTTTAGCTTTTATATTAAAGTGCTTCTTCTTGTGTTTTGGTCTTCTGACTTCAAGTTCCTGACACCTATGCATTTTTCTTTCTTTCACGTTTAGCTGTGTTTTTCTTTTATTGTTTAATTGCTACATTTTACTTAACATTTTAAAGTGTTTGGAATGAGGTGCATGTCCATATTTGAATCCACCATGTTGTGAGACTTGAATTAAGTCCATTTTTATATGCATGTTTTATTTTAATATTTTGCATAATTATAGATTTTCATAGACTATGAATTTGTACTGCCTTTGCCTATTGATAAGGTTCTTGCCATATATGAAAAGCATTTATCCAAAGTATTTGTATTCTTTTAGATTTCTGCCACCATTGTCATTGTCAGAACAATATAGGTTTATCTTATCACTAGTGCTTTGTTTGAGTAATACGTTGATTTTTTTTTTTTTTTTTTTTGGCTAAGTTAAAGTGATGTAGGACAAGACAGAGACTTACTATAGATTGACATATATATTACAGTTATGATTTGCTAATAGGCTAATGGTTCGCATAATGTTAGAATTGTATTAAAAAATCAAAAGAATCATATTAAAGGGGTTTGGTATAAAAAATGAGGTCAAACTCTAAGAATATTTTCAAAGCAGTATTTAAATGAATTTATTATAGGCCAGAGTCTGGTTTTATGGGTCATAAACTAATTCTTTTTGATATTAAAGTCTTGCTCAAACTCAGGTGCTGTGTCTTTTCCCATCGTAGCTCACAGAGACTGAAGTAGAAATTCAGAATGTTAGACTGTTGATTCACAGTGAGTAATTAATGTGTCAAGCAGACTGGATGAATTCTCTTATTAGCCTGATCTTTACATTTTCTCTATATAGATAGATATGTGGAAGAAAAACTATCAGATAGTTGCCTATTTTGGAATCACAACAAACAAAGTATTGTTTAACTTTTTTTTTTTTTGAGTTTTAATAGTATCAGTACCTCATAACTTGTTATGTCAGTTCCTTAAAA
>NW_011915365.1:0-1271 GCF_000151845.1 Pteropus vampyrus | reverse complement strand
TTCTCTGTTTTCAGAACAAATCTCAATGCTCGGGTAGAGTTGACTCACCTCTAGCTCAGGGTAGGGCATGCGTTTCAGTTTTGGACCAATCAAAGTGGCACATCCCCCTGACTACAGAGTTGGGCATGAGACATTATCAGAGCCAGTGGGAGACAAGTGTTTTATAGGTTATGAACCTGGAGAGATGTAATGCTGGAAGCCATTTGGCAGCATATAATGAATGCCTAAGGAAAAAAGCTGTGGCATTTATTTGTTTTTTTTTGGTGGGGGCGGGGGGTTGTTTTGTTTTGTTTTGTTTTTGTCCACTCAGTATCTCTGAACAACTTTCTTGCATTGAAGGTTAGGAGGTGAAATCAGATCAAAAGTTTCCTAAACTATAGTCTGTAGATCAGTGTCCATTTTAGATAAAGTTCTATCCAGTCTGTCATAAAAAGAGAAAACAAGTTGGTAAGCTTTTCAGATAACCAGATTCATTCAAATATATTTCTCTTCCTCTTTTCCGCCTGAAGATTACAGCCTTTTATTTTCTTTCAGAGTGAAAATATCCTTCGTTTTATAAAATGATGATGATAGTATTGGTAGTTGATTGTTCTGCCTTGTCTTTTTAATGTACCAAACAAAATACAAAGTTGGCGACTTTAAATCAGTTACCAAATTTGGGAAGTTTTTACCAGTTAATGTAATTTAAAAATCTAGGAGCCACTGCTTTAGATAATCCCTTCCAACTCTAAAGTTCTAAAACTCTAAGCAAAGATATTAGAGACTCAGAAAAGTGAAAAGCCCACCTAAAGAGTCAGAAATTTTTAAAAAATTAAAACTTATGAAGACAAAGAAATTATTTGTAGATTTGGAGCCATTTTGGGTTATTAATGCCACCCAATATTCTGTAAACATGGCAGAGGCTAGTCGACCGTGGATTCATAAAATACGACTTACTGCTCTGCTGGTGAACCTTTCAGCCTCAGTTCCTGGTAGTAGTTAACATTTAACATTGAGCCTTTCAATTTCTTTCATGGTTAGGTAAAAGAGATTATTTAAAGCAGCTTTACTAATCACAAGTGTTTATTTTAATCTGATGGAACAGGGTAACCAGAAAACCAAACCCTCTGGAAAGAGAGAATAGACATTTCCTTTTCCTTCTGAGAAACTTAATAAACTCATATATATGGACAGCACAAATGGCTTACGAAAGCTGGTTTCCCCTGTATATCTGGGTTTTCAAATTCAGCCTTGCTGCTCTCTAAGTAGTAAAAACCAGTCAGTAAAACTTT
>NW_011915364.1:0-2175 GCF_000151845.1 Pteropus vampyrus | reverse complement strand
TCATGTGTTTTTGGCTCCTTTGTTGTAATTATTTGCCCATATATACAGGGGTTTATTTCTGGACTATCATTTTTTTTTTCTATTGGTCTGTGTGTCTGTTTTTCTGCCAATACCATGCTATTTTGATTATTGTCACTTTGTAGAATAATTTGAAGTCAGGCAGAGGGATACCCTTGGCTTTTTTTTCTCTCAGGATTGCTTTGGCTATTCGGGATCTTTTGTGATTCCATTTCAATCTGATGATTTTTTTGTTCTATTTCTTTAAAAAATACCATTGGGATTTTGATGAGATTGCATTAAATCTGTATATTGCTTTGAGTAATAAGGCCATTTTTAACTATGTTGATGCTTCCAATCCATGAACATGGAATATATTTTCATTGTTTGTGTCTTCTTCAATTTCTCTTAATAAAGTTTTATAGTTTCCAGTGTATAGATCCATGAACAGTCAATATTTCTTGAACCTTATTACAAGAAGCCTTCAAAAATGCAAACTTTCTGTATGAACCAACAAAGATCCTGGTTCTTTCGATCTGCAGTGGGATCCAGGATTCGATATTTTAAATTTCTGGAAATATTTTTTTCATTTGCCTGAGTTTTCCTCCACCTTCCTAGTTGCAAAGATCTTGGCATTTTTGCTGATTCCTCCTCAGTTCTCTTACTTTCAAACTTTAGTATAACCAAGGGTTCCAACCCATTCTTAGACTGCTTTTCTGTTTTTACTCATTCCCTTATTGATCACATTCACTCTTATGACTCCCAAACTGTCTTTACGCTAATGACTCTGAAATTTATATCCCTACCCTGATTTTTTCATAAATCTCAGAGACTGAGTGTCCATCTGCTTCCACCATATTGCCTTTTGGATGTCTAATTGGTATTTTCTTATTTTCATTTGCTCCAGAAACAGACTCAGAAAGGATTCAAATACTAGTAGATTTTTTGGTGTATTTTGACTATGTTTTATTTTGGATGAGGGGAGATGAAGGTATGAAAATGAGGAAATGAGACACAGAAATAAAGAAATCCAATAAAGAATTCATCATCAAACCAGCTACCTCATGGGAACATGGAGTGTGACCCTGAGGGGGGAATTCTATAGACCAGTGTAAAAAAAAACCCTCAGACTTATTCTAGCCAAGGGGCGAGGGAACTGGGGTATTTATATTCCAAATCCTGGTTGACGGCTGCTTCTGAGATAATTTCCTAGCATTAATTTCTGGCACTTTCAGTCCATTTTAGTGATAAAGCAAAAGAGTCCTTCTAGATATAAAGCTCTAGAATTGGAAGTTGGGAAGGGGTGCATTTTTTAAAACTATTTTTTTAAGAGCAATTTTAGGTTCACAACAAAATTGAGAAGTACAGAGATTTCCTATATAACCCCTGCACTGACATATGCATAGCCTCCCCCATTGTCGACATCATTCAACAGAATGGTACATTTGTTACCAAGAATGACTCTACATTGACATATCATAATCACAAGTGCATAGTTCACCTAGGGTTCACCCTTGGTGTACATTTTATGAGTTCATACAAATGTATAAAGATGTATATCTGCAGTTATACCATCATACAGAATATTTTCACTGCCTTAAAAATTGTCTTTGCTCTGCCTGTTCACCTCTCCCATGATCTTTTCATTGTTTCCACAGTTTTGCATTTTCTTGAATGTCAAATTGCTGGGATCCTACAGTACGTAATCTTTTCAGACTGACTTCTTTCGCTTAGTAATAGGAACTTAAGTTTTTTCTGTATTTTTTAATGGCTTGATAGCTCATTTCTTCTTAGTGCTGAATAACATTTAATTGTCTGGATATATCACAGTTTATTTGTCCATTCACCCACTAAAGGACATCTTGGTTGCTTCCAAGTTTGGGCAATTATGAATAAAGCTGTTGTAAACATCCCTGTGCAAGTTTTGTTTACTTTTGGGGGATAAATACCAAGGAAGGTGATTGCTGAATCATATAACAATAGTATGTTTAATTTTCTAAGAAACAGCCAAAATGTTTTCCAAAGTAGCTGTTCCATTTTACGTTCCCACCAGCAATATACGAGAGTTCTAGTTGATTCATATCCTGGTCAGCATTTGGTAGTATCAGTGTCTGAATTTTGGCCATTCTGATAGGTATGTAGTGATATTTCATAGTTCTTTTAATTTACATTTCCTGA
>NW_011915363.1:0-2414 GCF_000151845.1 Pteropus vampyrus | reverse complement strand
TTGTGGGATGTTGCAGGATGTTGACTCACTTTGCAACTATAGTTCTTTCTGAACATTGGGGAAAAAAATAGTCTTTTATGCAAAGAGTTCAGCTTAAACAAATCTCTCCTGACCCTGCATTGCTACAGGCCTTGATGCCACCAGTGTTAATATCTTTATTGGACACTGTGTAATTATTTTCCCAAAAGAGCAGACCAAACAATTTCTCAAATAGAGAAAACTCTGTATACACAGTACTTTCCTGTACAAGCAATAAAGATAATTGGACAAATGAAAAGAAGCAAGAAATATTAGTGACATTTAAAAAATAAACACAGAGTTCCTCCCTAAAAAAAGAATATATTTGCAAATATCACAACCTGCAAAATCTTATTGGTCAATAAGGTAGATCCAAACATCTCATCAACTTCTCCCAAGGGATCTTTGAGTTTTTATGAAGAAAAGTTCCATAGTTATAAATAAATGTTCCAAACATCTCTATAATTACTCGTTAGTTCTGAAGTATTATCTGGGCAGAAATCCATTTTACATGATGCACATTTTACAACTGACTAATAGTAAAAAATTTAGTCCAAGAAAGGTACATTTTTACTTCAGGTAGGAAAAATTATAAACATGCAACCCCCTTCTACAGCAAGTGGAGCATTTTCCGTACTGCCTCTCCATCAAAATAATCAGAGGCTGACCCATAGAGTCACAGATCAAATAAATGACATCAACACTCTTCACTTCTCCACAAAATCTGCAATTAAAGTACCTTTCCCACTCAAAAAAAAAAAAAAGTGCCTTCTACAAAGCAGCTTGTTAGAAGGAAGTAATAGCTAAATCTTTTTTGTCTTTCAGCATCTTATTCTTGGCTTTGGAAAGATGTACGTAGTTCCAATGAGGGAATCCTGGGAGGAAATAGAAGGCTTTTTTGTTGGTTTGTTTTCATGGTCCGTACAGCCTGGATGCTTCTACAGACATTCATGCCAGGAGTTAAGAGAGTGAATCGTTGGTTTTCCTGGACCTTCCGGTCATGTCTAAACTGCCACTTCTGATGATTTGGCTTTGCAAAAACATCCTCTCCCGTTGATTTTTTTCTAACATTAAAAATGAATGCGCGAAGTGATTGAATCACACTTTTTAAAGAAAAGAAAAAATGACTAAAAAAAGACTTTTCAGGTACTTGACAAGATTTGAGAAAAATATTTATATAAACACAAAGTTTTTAAATCCATAATGGAAAAAAATGAGATTAATATAATAAATATTAAAGTCACATTTTTATATATCATTCATCTAGACCTCTCTTGTAATAATAAATTTTTGAAGATGAAATTAACACTTATTATATTATCTTTAGATGAGTACTGATTCAGAGGAAAGAGCTATTTTTTAAAAAAAATATTATGCTGTCAAATTAGGCTACTTTGCAATTTAAAAACTTTTAATTCCAATAAACATGAAAGTTAATAAATAGCAAAATATATAACAGAACTATCATATATAATTTGCTTCTTTGTCACCATCTGGCTATTTATTAAATACTTTTCATGTCCAGGTTTGTGCTGGATCCTGAGGAAATCTTAAAGCGTAAAAACATGGTTCAAACTTCAATGGACTTGCTGTGTAACTGGGGAGCGGGTGCGGGGTGGGATGCAAGACAAAGACCTAATTGTATCATTTCAAAAACCTCCAATGATTCCTCTGTTACCTACCCAACAACATCATTACAACCTCCCACAGTATTTAAGGGCCTCCATCATGAACCTTAACCCCGCGACTGTCCTTGATATTCTCTAAAGGCCGCAGCTTCTTGTTACTCCTTGACAGTGCCCTCAGAAAACTCCATGACTGTGTTCGGGCAGCACCTGTACTTATGACACCCTTCCTCTCAATACCTCCTGTCAAAATCTTCTGCCTCAGTTCAAAAGAATCATTATTTCTTCCTCATTCGCTTCTAGGTAGATGTAATTCTTCCCTTGTCTGAATTCTTTTAGCTCTATTTCTCATAGTGCTTTTGTTATTCAATATAGTAGTGTAGATATTTGTGTATATTTCTTATTTGCCTTATGAAAATTTTAAGCCATTTCAAATAGTTTATTTATCTCCACATCTCTATATACATTGCCTAATTCAGTGTTTTATTTATAATATGTACTCAAATATGTAGTAGTTGAATAAATAAATGAATGAGTACTTGAAACAGAGAATAATTAAGAATAATAATTGTGGGTCTATGGCCATGCCACCCTGAACGAGCCCGGTTCTGTCTGATCTCAGAAGCTAAGCAGGGTTGGGCCTGGTTAGTACTTGGACGGGAGACCACCTAGGAAGACCAGGTGCTGTAGGTGTAAAAATAAATGAATGAATGAATGAAGTGAATGAATGAATAAATAAATAAATAAATAAATAGATAGATAGATAGATGA
>NW_011915362.1:0-2208 GCF_000151845.1 Pteropus vampyrus | reverse complement strand
TAAAGAGTAGCCCAAAACCATTTTGTAGAACTATAGTCACTGCATCCCGGTGTAGTTAGTGTAGGAAATAGGAAGGCTTTGGAGACGTGTTTAGGTAGAAAAAGATTCCTAGAAGAGATCTTTCTGAGTGTTGGAGATTGGTTTGCTCAGTGCAGGTCGGGTTGGGAGCTTCAGTGGAAAGGACGGCTTTAGATCGAAGAAAAGATAAAGCTTGACTTTTGGGAGGTTGGATTGTTAATCACTTAAAATGGCACTGTTTTTAAATCATAGTGGTGAGAAAAGCTATGATCCCTACTTACGATATCCTGGTCAGGGTAAAGAAACTTGTCCTATTTGAAAAATAGTGATATCAGAGAAGATAAAAGTTACTTTCTACTTTCACTTCAATCAACTGGTACAATAAACTGGTTCTATTAAATAAATAACTAATTAGTTAAAACATCTGCCATGTGGATGACATCATAACTTACCTCATATTGGGCCTCAGACTGAACAACAACAAAAATAACATTAACATTTCTGATAGAAAAACTAAGACTCTTAGGCATGTTTAGCTAGTTTATGTAAATTAAAATGGAAATTATCTATTGAATATATTTTCATATATTAATAGCTCTTTATTTCATGAGATATTATTTATAAGGACAGTGACAGAAGACAGGACCACAGCGCCTTTGAACCCTGAAAATGTTGTAGAGATAATAATCTCATGTTATTGGAATAGAATTCAGAGATAGTGTTTTTTACCCAAAAGCAATGGTCAGTTCCTGAGAGTGACCTTGTTGGGAATACGTGCGCTTGAAGAATTTAAACTTTTATGAGAAAAAGAAACCAAAGGGCCAAGTTTGTGGGTAAACTTAAAGAGCCTTTATGTTATTCATGTGCATGAAAATGAAAATAGAGAACATCAATCATAACTTACAAATCTTACATTAGTACTAATAATTATAATTGACTTCCAATAAATACTATTAATTACTTAGGTTGATAGAAAATGTTTAGGCTCTGTTTTAGATTGTTTTAATGAGAGGCTTATACATCTGTTTTGCATTTTGCAGTCAGTATGTATATCCCGGGGTAATTTTTCCTCTATTGCTTTTACAATGCCTTTTTGACAACTTTTAAACAATTATAAGGTTTCCAGTGTGATTTCAGATATATGAGTAATGTATGCACTTAACTAGATATAACACTGAATCAATGTGATGTTTCCTCAAAACCGTTCTCTGATATCAAAAATTGCAGAGCCTGAGCTTCAACTGTAATAATTTCAGTCCAGCACTTATGAGGATACAGAAGACCATTTTCATCAGATATTAACAGTTTCTCCCTACCTACTGGCAACAAATGATGATTTAGAATGTTAAATCCTAGCTTTATTGTTGCAATTTCTTTACACTTCAATAAGACACTCTAAGAAAACCTGTAATTCTAATTTCTCATTGTCTTTACTTCTATTTTTATATCCCTAACACTCAATTTCATTTTTTAAAAAAATCATCTCCAACATGAGGGATTCAAGATTGATATAGGCATAAAACAAAATATCAGTCTTGAGGAATAGGCATATAAAAAACTAAATTGTTGTGTCCCAGATTGGGGAGGGATGACCTTATGTCCTAAGAATCCTAACGCTACATGACATGTCTACCTGATTATCCCTTCTATGAAACTTCAAGCATGAATGTTCTGAAATGCATTGGAGGAAAAAAAAATGCTGCATTACATATTGCTCCAGAGAGGAAGGGAGGGAATTTAAATTTTTCCTCAAGAAACCCATAGTGCTTATTTTTATAACGATTTATATTAATTCAAGCTCTGTTCTTTAGGTAGGAGAAAGAGATTATGTATAATTTTAACAACATATTTATAGATGAAAATAACACTATCAAAATATTGGAGATAAGACCTTTTCTTTGCCTATAAAATTTTAAAATGTTGAAAAGGAGATGAATAAACATAGATAGATAATACATTCAAATTTGTGTCATAACTACTTCTAAATGTTAAATAAACCTAAAGTATAGCACCATCATTAAGATCGGGTTCATATGTTTGGGACCTTATTTACCTAAAAAGCATAAATTAAGCTTATACACTTTTTAAGTCATTTTCTCATGTGCTCACTTAGAGATATATTTAAAACGACATTTTAACTCAAGTCTTATTAAAAAAATCTTAAATCTATCTTTCATTCATTTTCCAGAA
>NW_011915361.1:0-2110 GCF_000151845.1 Pteropus vampyrus | reverse complement strand
AGACTCCTTGGGATCATTCCATGATACTACACACTGGAATTTGTTTACCCTCAAGGAAGGAAATGTCTTATATGAAGCCCCCACTCTAGCCTGGGCTCTGGGCCTGAACTTAACACGGACTTTCTCACTGAATCCTTCCAAACAGGTCAAAGAGACGAATGAGGAAACTGAGGCTTGAGACATGCAGCTGCTTGCCCAGGAAGTGACTAGGTTGCACTCAGAGCTCAGATCCGCCTGCCAGCAGCAGCTCCCTGCTCATACAGCACCCCCTCCACTCCTCAGCCATAAGCAGGGATCCAACCTCTCCTGCAACCCAGAATCCGCCAACAAAGTGAAGATCAAAGGCAGGAGATGGCATGTGTCTGGAGCCTGGGGTAAAGGGAGGCTGTGCTGCCAGTTGCACCCTGGAGTCTGTGCTGGGCAGGGAGTGGCACCCCTAGCCCTCACCCTTGGTCTGCAAAGCCATTAAATATGCAGAATCTCATCATGTTCTTGGGCAGCCGAGGGCTCCGAGTCACAGGAGGTGACATTGCTCTCCAACAGGTAAGTTGTTCAACAGATGAGCAGTCGAGTGGTAAAGAAATACATTATTAATGTTTCTGGTTAAATTAACTGATTAAAACCACCCCAGGTAAAAATGTACGTATCAGCGCTTTGCCCAGAGCAAACGAGGAATTAATGGAATATGGCTGTGTCTTTGTAATGAAACACAGACAGGGGCTGTCTGGAAAGGTTCTCTCTCTTCAGCGGCAGCGGCAGGGGGTGGGGGGTGGGAGGCCTGATCCATCTGTTAAAGGGACCTCAACTGATTGGCACAGGGGAGGCATAGGGAAGAGAGGCCCAAGGGGGCTTCCTCTAGCCTGACTAGAGATCTGAGAAATCTGGAGTCTTTGACCCCTGATTTGCTGAAGCTGGCAGAGAGGACTCAAGGCAGAAACAGCAGGCCACTCACAAGGTGGGGGGGTGGGGGTGGGGGTGGGGGGGCGGGGCCGGTGGTGAGGTGGAGAAGAGTGCACGGGAAGCAGGATCATGGGATGTGGCTCCAGCTCTGCCTCCGCAGACTTTACACAAGCCAAGTTCCTGGTGGGGCCTCAGTTTCTCATCTGTAAACTGGGGAGGAGAAAGAAACAGTCTTCAATGCTCTTTCTGAACTCTTGCTTCTCTTATATCATAGGCTCCTAAGGTAAATCCCAGTGTTCATCTTGTCCTCTCAGCAGATAACCTTGTGGGGAGCTAGACACCCCATGCCCATGTGTGGTTTTTGGGAAACCCCTGTTCTAACACAAGCACAAAAGGGCACTCAGTGTCTATGCAGTTGGTTACACACGTATACACATATGCACTAGCTGACCCACACAGGCACACATACGCACCAAGGGACCCAAACATACAAGCAAGCCTGAGCACAAACACATGCATACTCAGAGCTCTCACACATGAGTGCACACACAACCAAAAGGAAAGGTGAAGCCCCGTCACAGTCATGTATGGTCAAAAGGGTATGGGGCACACACAGGTTGGGCACATTTCTGAGACAGTGCTGGAGGTGAAGGGCAGGGAGGGCCCTGCTGGGGCAGAGGATCAAGGGCTACTTTTCTCATCAACAAGTAGGTTTCATGCCAGGGTTTCAGGAACTCCCAGAGGCTGTGACCCAATTCAGACAAGAGTGAGGTTTTGCATAAATGAACCAGGTAATCACATCCCTACTAGGGCTCCCCTAGATTCAGAGACCTGGAGCTGGAGTCCCACAACCCCAGTCCTGGCTGCACCTACACTAAAGCCTGGCTCGTGCTGTTCCCTCCCACAAAACCGCCCCCTCAGAACTCGGGCCCTGGAGCTCTCCAAGGTGCTGATGGCAGAGGGCAGAGAAAGATTGGCTAAGAGAAGTTATTTTTCTCCTCAACCCCCAGTCATTCTGCAAGATGTGGTGAGGGTGGGGATGTCAGGGGTGTGGGTTGGGTGCAAGCCCCATTGTCTTATCACATACTCTCTCACTCACTGGGTGCCATGCTGGGGGAGTAGGAAGGAGGTGCCAGCTGGAAGCTTCCTAATGACTCGCAGCCTGCTAGGAGTCTCACAAGGGGGTCAGCGCTGACATCACAGTATCATT
>NW_011915360.1:0-2454 GCF_000151845.1 Pteropus vampyrus | reverse complement strand
CACACGGAGACTCAGAGGCACACATACCGTTGATACACAAACAGATACACACACACACACACATACAAACCCGCTCAGGATAACAGGATAATGTCACATGTGTTGAAAGCTTACTATGTCTCACGCATTATTCCCAAGCGATTAATATGCATCATCTAATCCAACTCTTCTGACAATCCTAAATAATAGGCATTATCATACTCCTGTTTCTCAGATGATAAAATTGAGTCTCCAGCTAGTGCTCTCAACATTCACTACACTGACACACACCTGCCCACCCAAAGGTACAAGCACACGCAGACACACACACACACACATACACACACACACACACACAGACGTGGATACGCAAGTACACAGAGGCAAACTTGCACTCACACGTGTTCACATTCACAGAAACACACACACATACACACAAACGGCACAACCACTTCCCTCCCAGCCCATGTACCCTCTGCCTCAGCAACCCCCCAGGGGCCTGCACACACTGTCCCAGAGAATCAGTTCATGCCCTCTGAGCCCTTTGCCTGCAAGCTGCTCAGCTTCTGGCCAGGCTACCTGGCTGATGTTGATAACAGCATCGGCAGCCCGCAAGATTGAGTGGGCTTTGATGGAGAACAAGTCCAGATGGTGGCAGTAAGTCCCAGATGTTGTATGGAAATAAACAAGCCTGATGAAATTGGGAGCTTGGCTCCAGCCTGGCCCTGCAGAGTGGTTCTCCCAGAGGCTTGGGCTCTGATGAGGATGCAGCCAGTGTGGCCACTGCCACAGGCCGAGCCTGGCACATGAGCCTGGTAACAGAGGAAAAGGGCTCAGCTCCAGGGTCCAGACTTCTTCAGAGCCCTGAGCAGCTAGCAAAAGGCTACTTGGGTCTTAGCAGCCCAGGAGATGGAAAAAATGTTCAGTGCTGGTGTGGTGGGAACCTGGCTAAGAAACCCTAAGCATCACCCACAGTCTCAGCCCCCACCATCCTGGCCCACTTGGGCACCCACGGCCTGATCTGTTGACTCCTGGCCTCTCTGAGTGCCCTCTACTGGGAATCATCACTACTGACGTACCAGATCTCTAGACACTGATTTCCAAGGTCACAGCCTGCTGGTTCTCAAGATTACTAAAGACCGATAGTTTAGACCAACATCTCACTAATTTTCAAGGTCATTGCTCATCGATGTCCAAGGTCACTACATGATGACATGGGTAGTCGATGTCCAAGGTCACTACATGATGACATGGGTAGTCGGTGGACAGAGATCCTTAAGACCATTTCCTGCCAACCCCTGAGATCACAGTGATTCCTGGGGCCAGTCCCAAGCATTCCTGAGATCCTACTTCTACTTTAAGAAGACCCGACTTTGCCCTCTGGCCATTTGGGCTCCTGACAAAAAGGCAAGCTCCCTGCATAGTGCAAATTTCCTTACTAGACAGCACTACAGAGCTGGGGGGGTAGGGTGGTGGTGATAAGTGCTTCGAGTGAAATGGATAATTTACACACAATGTAGGCACTGGAGACTCCCTCCTCCTTTTCTCTCTCTTCCCTTTCCTTCTTCCCTCCAGGCCCTCCCCTTTTTAGTAGGATCTCCCAGGCCTGTTGAGAAGGTATCCGCCATTGTCTCCCAGGCCAGAGCCAGGGCCTTCCTACCTCTCAGACTCTCCAATTTCTTATATTCACTCTCATTTTTGCTCTCTAGAAAGGATCTTACTAACCCATCCTCTGATCAGGTAAGTAACCGAGTCTGCACTGGTTCTCCGGGGAGAATCTGCATGAAAAGAGGTAATAAGCCAAAGAAATGGACCTCTAAGACTAGACTTTCAGACACAGCACTACAAGCTCTGTGAACAGATACATCTCCTTTCCCCAGATACTGCCTGAATTGCTAAGCAAGGAAAACATATACAAATAAAGTGTCATGTCCTGACATTTGATAATTTAAATTGAATGTCGAAGAGCATCTGCTTAATTACAAACGGAGCTGTGTGAGCACGAAGAGACAGGCTCCAAGGGAGGCAAAGACCCCCATTCAAGAGCGCTAACAGCCATGCAGCCCAGGGTGCACAGACAGCGAGATTTGTCTTTCGAGGTTAAATTAAAGCCCACGTTTCATTTTTGACGCAACCTAATTCTTCTAGGTTTCTCCATCTACCTCCAAAAACGGAGGCTTTAAGTGGAAAAGATGCATTGAATGGTAAATGCAATTCAACAGATATTATGACATACTGTTTATCACAAGCCCTAAATATTTAACGGTTCAACTTTATGGGCTTTTCATTTTGTTTTATTTTCTTTTTTGCCAGATGTGATGTATTTAGCTCTAACAGGCCCCCGTGCCATAGAACTGCTGGTGTCCTAGTTTGCAGAATGACACAGTGGATTTCGTTCAGGTGTTTGTGACCTCGGTCCATTTGGGCCGTGTTGCCTTATCTCGGGCCGTGCCAGCCGGCTTTCTATAAAAAAAT
>NW_011915359.1:0-3008 GCF_000151845.1 Pteropus vampyrus | reverse complement strand
CCAGTTACCATTGCACAGGCTGCCCTGGAAAAGAGCAGTGTCTTGAGTGAGGTGGCTTTCTCGGGAAAATAAGAGCAATTTCTGAGATGGCTGACAGTTGAGGGCGTCAGCCAGCAAAACTCCAAGTAGCTGAGGGAATAAGGACAAAAATGGCCACAATAATTTGTAGATCCACGTATGAAGAAGTGCAGTCTATTTTTCCTCCCCCTGAATTTGGCTTGACCTTGTGACTAGCTTTGGCCAATGTGACAGTAGCATTCATGATACAAGAGGGTCTTGAAAAGATCTTGTCCATTGGGTTGCTATTCTCTTGCTGTTGGGAACCCCTTCCACCAGTATGGGAAAAAGCCCAGGCTAGCCCCTTGGAGAGAAAAGAGGCCCAAGTCACCCCAGCTGAGTCCCAGCCATGTAAATGTGGCATCCTAGTCCACCCAGGCCTGGCCAAAGAGACCCCGATGGACCACCCAGCAAACCCCCAAGAAATAATAGGTGTTTGTTCTTTCCAGCCACTAAATCTCTGGGGTCATTTGTTACACAGCAAAAACTTATTGATGAGTAGGCCAACATGAACCTGGCCTTTGGTCTGATCAAATAGAAAAAAATTGTTTTGAGATTTTGCAAACTTATATAATTTTATTTCCCCTTCCCAGGTTTCTAGGTTTCTACTAAAACTCTAGCCAAACCCACGTTTTTTCAAAGCCTTTACAAAGAACCCTTTCAATTACCCTCCTCAGCTCAGAAAAGAGACTATAAGAGCCCTTTACCATTCATATTTGCTAAAGAAAATAATACATGCTTTGAGAGCTGCCCGTGTTACTGAACAGAAAGCACAATTGCTACTGCAAAAAACCAAGGACTGCTATTCGATTGTAAATATGCTAAAGATAGCAGTATGCCGATTATTAGTTGACCTGAGCTTCTGGAGGAACATTTGAAGACCCGATGCAATGAATTAAGTGGAAATGCGCTATAAAGAAAAATCAATCAATCAATCAATCAATCAAAAGAAAACACAAATTGAGCACCTTTCAGTCGCTCACTGGAAAAATATTTTCATAGTACATAGTTCTTGCACTTGAAAAATGTTTGTCGAATGAATGAATGAATGAATGAATACATGATTGGTAGGAATATGTGCTACTGTGCTTGAGACCTGTGCTACCCTGCTGTCCTGCTTTGAGACCTTGGAAGGTTCAAAATGACATTAAAATAAGAGTTGGGTTCAGTAATCTTAAAGATTTTTCTTCCCAGACCCCACAGAACTCCACTCAAATTCAAGGGCCACCACTTCCATAGACATGTCGGCCTCCTCTCTATTCCTCCATTTTTTTTTTCTTCTGGAAACAGGATTGGACCATCTGGCAAGCCTCAGTTTGGGGATTCACCAAGGGGTAATGGAATATGCCTGGAGAAATAGTGACCTGGGTTTACTTCCTTGCTCAGCCTTTCACGAGCACTGTGTATGTGACCTTAGGCAAGTTACTCAAACTCTTTGTGCCTCAGTTTCCAAATCTGTATAAGGAAACAGCAATCCTACTTGCAGAGTTGTTGGGAGAATTGGGAATAATACAAGTAAAGTGCTTGGAATGTAGGTGCAAAATAGCTGGAAATGATTTATAATGAGTAAGTTGTTGATCGGTGTAGAGTAGGGGGAATAAAATTTGTATGTTCTAACAGAACTTGTGAAGTCTAGTGTTTCGTATTTTAGTCATAATCGTCAATCACTGGGGAAAACCCTCCGTGCGCCCATTCAGTGACCCGTCTTCGTTAGCATTCAGTCCTCTTTCTTTCTGACCGGTCCCGCCTCCTAACCCCTATGGGGATGAGTCACATTTCTCAAGCTGCTAAATCGAATGACAGCTGCCTTTTATTTCCATATGTTTCTCATTCCAAAATGTTGTTTTGAATATTTTCAGCTACTAAGCACAAACTTCGTCGGCTCTGTTTTGCCTTATAATAGGGTTTTTTAAATTTTTTTTATTTATTTTTTTTGTGTGTGCACATTTCAGATGCCTGCTTTTGGGTTTTGCATTATTCTGTGGTTTCCTACTCATTTGCTACACCCTTTAATTGCTCCACCAGCACTTAGTCTCCCCCGCCTGCCAAGACTGTCTCCCGCTCTTTCCTAATATTCCTGGCTCTCCCTAAGGGCCATCCTTAAGCCAAGGAGCTCTCGAATGCTCTGCAAAATTGAAACTCCTCTGTTTACCTTGCCCCCTCCCCTCAATGTTCAGGGCAGTTATCTCACTTGGGCTCCCATTTCCTGCTCTTATTCTTGGCTCCTAGCCAGTCATCACACATTCACATGAAATCCTGCCTCTCCTCACGAAAGGGAAAGGCTGTTTCCATTCATGGAATGCTCATTTGCCACAGAGATGCTACGCCCTCACCACAGGCGGGGTGTTCTCTGGTTTCCTGACATGCCCAGGGCAAGGTTGGAGGGCTCTGGTTCTAACAGTTATTTCCAGTGAGGGCAAGTCAGGCTAGAGAACAGTGTGGTCTTTGTGGTGAAGAGGAGAGAACAGGGACTTCGATTTTTAACCGACCCGGATTACGGTCCAAGTATCATTACTGAGCCTCAGTTTGTTTACCTGTGAAATGGGAATCGGAATGATGCCCACCTCACAGCATAACTGTGAGGGTTGTGAATAGAAAGGGCTTTGCATAGGGCCTGGAAAATGGCACTTGCTCTCTAAGTATTTTATTTGCTCCCGGTCTTCCTAGGAGTTAAGCCCTTCAGGTCAGGCAGAATCTCAGCAAGGAAGAGAATGGCACCTCGAATGAGTTTAATAAAGAGAATGTAACGGAGGGATTATATCTAGGTTTGCAGAGGTGTGGCAGGGGTTGAGAAATGCCGTGGTTGAGAAATGAGCAAGAACCAGAAACCATGGCATGTGCCAAAGGGCAAGGCCGGGGGGAGGTGGGGTGGGCCACCCACACCTGCTGAGAGCTGGAGCCAAGATGCAGGTTGAGGCAAACCGACACTAGGGAGGTGTCCTGGGGTCTCA
>NW_011915358.1:0-1411 GCF_000151845.1 Pteropus vampyrus | reverse complement strand
CACTTTGCCAAATAATTGGTCAACCCCAGGGGGCTGCTCCAGCCTCTGCTCTGACCCCCGAACCTTGTCTGGAAGCAGGGGAGGAAAGTTCCTCAGTGGCTCCACATGCCTGGCTTGGGAATGAAGTCTTAAAACCCCCATGCTGTCTGTGCCTAGGGCAGAGGGCCAGGCTCAGGGGCGCTCAGTGGCCAGCTTCGGTTTGAAAGGTGTTGTTGCTGGTTTGTTTTTGTTCAGCCAGAAATCACATGGCTTCCTTAAAGGCCTCGTTTGGGCCCCCAGGGAAAGCATTGTCTCTGTGCATGGTGTAAAAGTATGATTTTTCAAAAGGTTGGAAAAGCATGACTCTAAAAACAAACAAACAAAAAAGATTTATGCAAATACAAGAGGAATACATGTCAAAGATTTTATTCTACTCAATAATTAATTAGAGAACCAATAATATGTTGAAATCTGTCCAAAGAGCATTTGAGAAGCTAGGGATACACACATACACACATACATTATATATAATTAATTATCTATATTTAATTATATATAATAGATATGTAATTATATACATATACATGCAAATATATAATATATAATATAAAATATAAAAATTACATATAATGTGAAAAATAATATAATTATATATAATGTAATTATATGTTATATATAATTATATATTATACTATATATAATTGTGCATATATATGCAATTTAATAGATTGCTGGGTTCAAGTCCAACAGGGACATACACAGCAATCAAATGGGTTATCTGCTCCCCCAGACTTAAATTATTTGCATCTCTGCCAGACAAAATTCTACAAGTCTACCTCTGCACTTACAGAGTTGTAAACCAGCCCACGAAGTAGAAAGTCAAGACCAGCACTGCACTGAGAACACTCAGTAATCTCTTTAGTCTATTTCTAGGATTCAGATAATTTTTCTGATAATGGATTCTGGTAAAGTCTCTTCCAAGGGTGATTTGATGGCCACCGAAAGGTGCCCCCTACCAAAAGTTTATCCCAAAAGCCTGCTGTGGCATCCTATTTCTCTCTGTGAAGATTTCCAAGTCTGTACTACATATGCGATAACAATAGTTAACATTTATTCCATGCTTTACATAGGTAACCTTATTTAATCCTCATAACAAATCAATTATTCTTATTTCTATTTTGCACGTAAAGATTTCAGTAATTTGCTCAAGGTCACACAGCCCTCCAGGAAACAGTGGACCCAGGATTTAAAGGTATGTATGTGGTCTGACTCTTGTGTTAGACACTGAGTCATAGATTAGCTCTACAGTGGCCCTGCTCAAAATCGTCTTGAAAAGATTAGTTTCCTACCAAGGAAAAGCCTCATAGTTTACCAGCAAAGTGAGATATCACTCCTTTCTCCAGTTACTTGTGAGGATAACTGAAATTAACGT
>NW_011915357.1:0-2247 GCF_000151845.1 Pteropus vampyrus | reverse complement strand
CTCTACAAGCACAGTGCAATGCCTTGCTTAGATGGAGCGCTCAGTGCATTTGTGCTGAATGAAGGAAATTTGCTTGTCACGCTCAGGGGCCAAGCCTTCAGCTCCTCTGTGTGTGCCTTGCTCAGTGTGGGTGAGAGAAAGTCTCATAGTCAACAAACCCTACTGACTGACTGACGGACCAAAGAGCTTAGATGCCTCTTGAGGGTGGTTTTCTGTGCGCGCGCGTGTGTGTGTGTGTGTTTTTCTGTCTTTCACATGTGAAAGGCCTTTTTTTTTTTTTTTTTTTTTTTTTTGGTATTAAGTTTCTAAATACAGAAGCTAAAAATTTTTCCATTCACAAGGTAAAAAATGCCTGATGGAAGGAAAACAAAATCCTGGCAAAACCTTATGAAAATTCTCAGCAAACTCTCATTGGAATTCCCAGGAGTCTGTCGAAGCCCATAAGCCCCAGGTTGAACATTTAACTACTCAAAGAGATCTTTCTATAGGATCTTATTGGGTTAAATATCCTGTGTGTGTGTGTGTGTGTGCGCGTGTCTGTACACACATATATGTGTGTGTATGCGTGTGTATATACATATAATTAATAAGGAAAGTATCTCTGATATAGACACAACAAGTCAACATCTTTTTAACAAACCACCCCAAGAGTGCTTACTTTCAACAGCAATGATTACAGGGGAATGTGGCAGAGACAAGCTGAGGAACTGGGCTGTTGGTTGGTTCCAAATAAGATGGAGACCTAGGAGCCACCTGACTGGCATGTCTAGATTTCCCCTTTCAGAACTTTTGGTCAGTCTTGCCCCTTCCTCTTCTAGCCTACCACCCATTGCCCCCTTGTTTTCAGAAGAGCCCACCCTGAGGTGCCCGACTCCTACCAGTCGGGACCATTCTGACTCTCTTCACTACCCGCCTTGTCCCCACCCCCACCCCAACTGAAATGTGGACATCGGGTGTCTGCTCCTTCACGCCTGCTCTTGGAGTCTTGCTAATCTGCTGATGTGACAATGGGAATGCATGCCTTTCTCCCTACCCTAGGTAACACACTTTCATTTTTACTCAGACATGGACAAGCAGGGAGGTTGTAGGAATAGGTCCAACGTTACTAGATAGCATCAGACTTAACTGCAATTCAGCCGTCTTGCTATTGTTTTTGTTTTTAAAAAAAGCCAAGAGCAAGCCAACCAACAAGCAAAACAGAATCTGCTTTGCAAATGCGAGGCCAATTTATGGTTCACTGTGACTCCAAAGTTTTTTTTTTTTTTTTTTGGTTGGACTTTTACATAACAAGGCTTTCTTCAGCAATTGCTCTATGTTTTTCTGGATGATTTGCATAAAAAAGGAAAACGAGTTAAAAATACTATATCCTACCCTCAACAACAACACAGATAAAATATCCATTTATTTCTATTTCCTTCTTTGCAATACGACCCTTCCTCACTGACAAGTTTATGACAGAGGAGAGATGACAGAAACTACAAAATTCTCACAATTTCCTGAATCCTCATCCACTCCCATCCAGCCTAAGACCCCCAAGGATGTCTATGCAAAAGGATGTGGTGATGCCCGTTATTTCTCGCTGGTGCTTTGGCCCTTGTTCTTCTCTGGCTTCTTTCAGATTGGGCAGTCCGGAGCATTCCCTTTGCTCATTTTCCCAGAGCCACCCATGCCTTATCTTTTTCCTCTTCCCTGTCTTTGTCCTCTGAGATGCAGGATGCCCCCCGACTAAGAGGGTTATCTCATTTCCTCGGTTACTAAGGAAACAGAGAAAACACCCATCCGATGGAAGAGAACTATCTCTGCTTCCACCTCCCACCCAAGCTACACGACCTACCTTGGCAACCGGTGTTGACCACCGACCACCACCAAGTGCTTGATCTGGGCGGGGAATTCCTTCCCCCTTAATGAGGAGCTTTGATCTTCTACTAGAGGTTGATAAAAACAAGGCGGACACTCTACAAGTCTTCTTAACAGGCATGTGGCAAGCATCACTAATCGACTGTGATTGCCCACTGAGCCTGGGCAGGGCCATGCCCCTAGCAGGCATGATCAATCTATTGGAGGGAGTTTGCATTGGAGAGCAATCATATTTTCGTCCTTTGCATAGAGATGCTCCTGTCGTTCACGCAGGAGGGTGGGAATAGGGGCATTTCTTCAGGGACCTGTAGCTAACAAGCTACAGGAATGGGGGAGAGAGGAACAAAGCTGTTTCCTTAGTTTTCACAGGGCTTTAAAGCCGAAAGCTTT
>NW_011915356.1:0-2311 GCF_000151845.1 Pteropus vampyrus | reverse complement strand
ACCAGTGCTGGAGATAAAGATTCAGTAGCTGGTTTTCCTTCCTGTCCAAGATGCCTCTCCCTGTGTCCAACTACCTTTTCAATCAGCAGAGATCAGCAGGACAGATAGTGTGTACTGGCTGAGAATATGCATTTGGTTAGTGGAGTGGCTTTTGAGGAAGGGTGAAAATGCCTTCAAGTGATCTCCAAATGCATGCTGCGTCTTTCCAGTCTGGTGTCCTTATAGAGCTACATAGGGTGACAGCATGGTAATTTCCTAAATTCTGATATAACTGGAAGAGTAGGGTTTGCCGAGGTTCAGGAGCCTCTGTTCAAATAAGATAGTCTAAATCGTTAATTCTTTCAACAGACAATTAGTAAGCCCATGGTACAGCCCTGATACTGTGTTAGGTGCTCTAATCACAGAGACATGGCTGTACATCCATGGAGCTATGTAGTAGGTAGGGGTTGCTGTGGAGGGATAAGTAGGATGACTATTATAACTCAATCAAGAAATGAAGTGTTCTATTCCCTGAGAAGGCAGATCCAAATCAAATCGGGAGTATGAGGGGCAATATCCAGGAGAAAATGACTTTTTAAAGAGCTGCGTTTAATGCATTTTCTAAACACTATACTGTTTGTTTCTCTGAGAAATAAAAATCTGGGAATCATTATGCTCCTACATGTCTTGTTGAGTGTGCCAAGAATGCAAGGCCCTGACCTGTCTTTACCTGGGCCAAATCTCAGAGTTGTGTTTGCAGCGAGCACCCTTGAGGCATGAAGTAATATCTCCCCTTAGAACAAATGGAAGGAGGGCTTGCTGCTTACTATAAAAGTGGTAGATTCCCTCAAGCTCAGGGTTCCTCAGCTATGATACAGACTCACTCTATGTGAAGCATCCATCTGGGTCTTATTATGTTGCCACGTGGAACCTGATGCAAATGTGCTGCTACTCATGCTGCTTGCTGTGCTGTGAGTAATAACATCTTTTGTCTTTGACCCAGGAGTCTTGTGTCCTCTGCCAGCATCTATGAAACAGTAATGTGCTAACTTATTAGCTTGTATAATCTTATGCCCAACAGTGTCCTTTTCACCATGTGATGAAGTGCTCTTTCTGTGCTACTCTTTGTTAGAAAGGAAGAATGGGCCCCATGCTAAGGTTGCTTGAACTCCCAAGATGTCACAGATACATAATAATATAGTTCCACCTGAGCTGTACCATCATAGTTCTGAGGAATATGATCTGAATTCAAATGAGATGGATTATTCTAGAGCACAGGGTTCCAAAGCTTTTTCGCTTTGAAAAATGATTTATGAGAATACCAATATATACAAATTTTTTTTCCAAATAATTTATAAGAATAACAATATATATGAAGAATATGGAAAACTACAATTTTAAGAATAAAGGTTGGGTTTGAAAGCTTACTTTTTGTAATTTAGGTGTATTTCAGTAAAGAACATTCGTAATTCTAATTTGGTGGGAGTTGACCTATAGGGCAGCCTTGGTGTCCCTGTGCTAGTTTAGACACTGTGTTTGGCGGTGGAAGGCTCTTGCCAGGGAAGACAGGTGAATTCTCCACTGGCAGACTTGGTAGGGAGGCATTAACTTTTGTGGATTTGCCACATTCTGCTCTCTGGCCTTCAGCCTTGTGGATTCAGAGACCTGATTTATTAGCACAGCAGGAGTGACTTCGAAGGCTGACTCACATGAACTGCACTTAGAAGGCTGATAATAAACCAGTATCACTTTTGTTCAAACTATAGACAAGTGCCCATTCTACATGTCCAACACAGCTCTTCACCAAGGACTTGGAGAGAGGAATGCATAAGAGTCATTGGGACATCTTCCCCTCCGCTGAACATCTGTGCAAGGCACCATTTGCACAATGCCAAGCAGTGACACAAGGTACTGGAGCTCTGTTTAATGCCTGCATCTCCAGCTGGACGCCGAGCTTGTGAGGGAGGGACCATATCCTATTTGTTCTTTTACCCGCAGGGACCAGACCAGGGCCTTGCCTTCTTCCAAAAACTATATATATATATATATATATATATATGAAAAAGGAAGACTAGAAGGAAGAAAAAAGAAAGAAAAGAAAGTGAGAAAGAATAGATACAAGGAAAAAAATGTCAAGTAATCATCTAAAATGCTAGAGATTTTTCTGATTTAGAAAACACTGTTACACATATTAGCACAATAGATCCTATATGTATGTGAGTGTGGTCACAGCCTTGTAATGCAGTAGTTCCCCGACCTTTTTGGCACCACGGACCGGGGCTTCTATGAGAATCTGATGCCTGATGATCCTGAAGGGGGAGCCCAAGCCGGC
>NW_011915355.1:0-1352 GCF_000151845.1 Pteropus vampyrus | reverse complement strand
TCTGTGGAAACTCCGACACTTCCGATTTTTCCTATTTTCCCCTTTACGTCAGCTTTACCCCCTACCCCCCCCACCCCACCCCCACCCTCACCCCAGGTCTCCCATTGCTTTCTCAGCTTTCTCTTCAAAGATGTCGTATTTATTTTTCTCTTCGTTTCATCCAATATGACCTGACAGGGTGACTGAAGCAGCCATATTGGGCATAGAAATATGTGCTAGTTCTTCACAGGTTTGTCTGTTTATTTGTTTAAGTGGGTGTTTGCAATCAATTTATGTCGTTAGCTGAAAGGTTAAGATTCTTCTGCTTAAAAATCAACCTCCCCAAATTAAAATTTTGGGTGTTTTTGTTTGTTTGTTCATGTATTTGTTTTTCCATTGTGGTCAGGTCTCCACATGCGTAGAGATTGCCCTGGACAGGGGTTCCTGAGCAATGGCTGTCGAGTGTGTATCACTTCTACTCAAGCCTTACGAATACTGATTTCATGGAGAGCAGAGTACACGCTGTTCTTTTTGTTTACCTTAGGCATTTCTCTCACTCAGAGAAGTGATGTCAACTTGACATGCTTCCAATGGTGCGGCAGGCAGATGGGGTTGAGACTAAGATGGTGTCAGGCCAAAAGTCTAGTGGTATCTGAACCCCTCCGGGAAAGGTGTCTATGGAAATAAATGTTCACAGGATAAAACAAGGCCAAATATCGCTGAATTATTTGCTGGGACCCTGACTCCAAACCTTGTTGCAAACCTCAGTAGATCCAGGCTCTGCCCCATGGAGATTTCATTTTCTTAAGCAGAGTGGCCCCGAGGAGTCTGGAGTGGGTGCTGTTCATCTTCCCACCCAGATTCCTGTGACCAAGCTGTTGTGCTCATGCTCCAGCTGCTTTGGGTGTTGCCTACTAAGGGCTCACAACTGCCTCCTTCTCCAGAGATTTGTTTTTACCCAAGGGAGTCTCTTCACTTGGGAGAATATGAGCTCCCCCAACTGCCCCCTGCAGCCTATGTCTAATGAGTAACCAACAGGGGATACAAAAGCCTGACCCTTGTTTCAAAGTGGCATCCACTCTGAGATACAATTCATGCTCCTGAGCATGTGGTGTGGTTGGGCTTAAGCTAGACCCCAGCTGAGACTGTATTATATCTTGGCTTAGTTCTTCCTCTCTTTATCCTGCTTTCCTCACTTCCTTAATAAATTATGTATACCTAAATCCTTGTCTCAGGCTCTGCTTCCAGGGAGTCAGATATAAAACAGGCTACCAAGCCAAATCAGCAAAAAGATCTACCCCATCTATGTCCAAACCTGAATTTATTGGTCTTACCACTTCAGGGTAAAGGGTGACCACACACACCGAGAGAAG
>NW_011915354.1:0-1284 GCF_000151845.1 Pteropus vampyrus | reverse complement strand
GTAAGTCTACTAATAAAAATAACACTTTATAAAAATTGCTGTTGAAAACTGCCTTTGTAAAACCTAATTTTGCCGGCAAAAAAAAAAAAAAAATGCGTTAAAGAGGAGAACCAACATAACATTCATATTATGATGCTAAACAAGATGCCTATAAAAATGAAAACAGATGCCAGGTCAATATAAAGACTAATTTAAACATATAAGAACCAGAGAAGAAAATCAAATATTTCTTAGCCCTATGCTTAGTGGATAAACAATAATAAGTTACAAGGATTTAGTATCATGGAATGTTTCATGTTAAAAAAATAAAATGAGTCAAGACACCCAGCTAAACCTCCTTGTTTTACAAACTGAAATTAAAACACCTGACATGATTACTTGACTTTCCCATAATCTCATACAGTTACTCTATAAATGTCTGGACTATTATCCAGATCTCTTCCAACTTCATATCATAGTTTATAAATAAATAGATAACATATAAAGATATGTTATTTTTGTCATAAGACATAAATGTTAATCTGAGGAAAATAATCTTTGCAAAATTTATTTTTTTAGTAATCATAGAAAATATTAATATGAAAGTCAACAGAAGGGCTTTGTCCTTACATACATTGGCAAAAATTTAGTTAACTAGAGAGATCAAGGGGCGGGGTTGAGTTCAAGTTCCAGCTTTGCCATCTATGAATTTTAAGGCATTATATATTGTTTTAAAACTCAAGTTTTAATTATTTTATTTATACAATAGGGAAAATAATGCGTATTCCAATTTGTTGTGGAAAAAGAACTACACAATTGTTAAAGAAGTTCTGCGAGGAAATACCAGCATTTTACATGTGTTGTTTCTGTTTATTTTTTTGCTTTTATTTGGGCTATCATTAGACTAGTCCACCAATCGAATATTTAAAAATTATTAGCAGAATAACTTTTAGGTATTTTGCCTCCCTAAGATCTATAGGCCATTCAGTGAGACGGTGACATTTTTCTACTTAGGTCTGAAGGAGATAAAAACAAAGCACCTGTTTTTTAAAAAGGTAATGGAATATGGCATGTAGAACACATGATGGAGATACAGCCTTTGGGGAATAACAACATTCTGCCACAGCTCTTTGTTCAGTGATACAAAACTAAGCTGCTCAACTGTAACACCAACTTGAGATTTTTAATTAAAAACCTAGACTGTTGTCCAGGATATTGTTACAAAACTAAGGGAAGATAAAAAATAAAATCCTGCTGGGAGAACACAATAAAGAAAATCAAACACCTCAAGGGATGATTTAGATT
>NW_011915353.1:0-1145 GCF_000151845.1 Pteropus vampyrus | reverse complement strand
TCATGATGCTTTTTAAAAATATATCCAGTGCCCAAGCCCTATTCCCAGATCAAATAAGCTAAAATATCTGGTGGACCTGGACATAGGTATATTTCAGAAGTTGTCCAGGCAATTTTAATGGACAGGTTGAGAACCATAGAAGATATTATCTGAGTTTATTTGCTTTAAGTGATCAGGATTGCCATTCATTTTTTTTATCAAATATAGTTTGTTATATCCACAAATAACCGTATTTTTATTTAATTATAGTGAATTAGCTTTGATCTCCTTAAAAGGTATATGCTGCTTCAAAAATTATCAAATGTACACATCGTCAGAGCAATGTTTCCTTAAATTGCTGCTAGTCTATTATGTTAAAATTTAGCATTGTTACAGTGTCTTTCTTCAAATACATTCACAAGCTATTCTGTAAGTTTTCAATTCACATACCTTGGATTTTAGAAACATCTGCTTACTTACAAAAGCCATTAATGATATCTAATTTTTCTAAAAGACTAAAAGAAGGTACTTAGTGAAGTCCATTTGGTATAAGCAGCCAGAGTGATCTTTCTGAAATATAAATCTGATCATGCCCTTAAAACAGTCTAGTGATTTTTCTATCACCTTTAGGTAAAAACAAAATTCTTAGAGTGGCGAACAAGTTCCTTCGTGATAGAGCTCCTGACTGTCTATCCACTCTCATCTCACCATTCCCTGTCTTGCTTTCAGCCACACTGGAGATAGTATAGATCCTCAAATTGACTGCATTCTCTTTTGCTTCAGGGCTTTAGCATATGTTCCTCCACCTGGAGTGCTCAGGCTACCTGCTCCCCAGTTATCACACACTATCCTTCAAATCTCTGCTCAAATGCCCTTTCCTTAAAGGTACATTCACTGTTTTCCCAGTCTAAGTCACATGGCTTTTCCACAATGCTGCAGAGATTCTTGTCAAACGTCTCCTTTTCCCAAACACTACTTTCTCTATAATGTCATGACCATATCTGTTTCATGTGTGGAAGTCTCTGCTCCATATTCCTGGTTCTGGAACACACATTCCTATAAAATTTCAGACTTGTTTTCTCTACCCAATTCCCACCTACATCTGTGACATCCTCTTGAGAGAGGTGGACCCTCTAACAAAAATGTCCCAGTTCATTTCCTGTCCT
>NW_011915352.1:0-3480 GCF_000151845.1 Pteropus vampyrus | reverse complement strand
AGGCCTCACCTTTTTATATGAAATATTGGTGTAGGATAAATGGACATAGAACAAATTTTAGAAGTCTAAGGCTAATACCGTAAGGGCCTGTAGTGGGTTACAAAATCCATCTTTCTGATTTGGGAAAGAACTTTAGTTAAAAGCATCCCAATAAAGTTTTTCTCTGGGCTCTTCAAAATCAAAACAGAGAGAGAGAAAGAGAAAGGAAGGAAGGCGGGAAGAAAAAGAAAAGGCTATATCATCCCTTAGCAAAAGCGTTGGGTACATTTGATAAAGACTTAGAAATGGGGAAATTTTTTATCATTTGGACACGAATTAACTTTTTAGGGAAATTTCCATCACCCATTATATTTTCTTCCTTGCTACGACCCTCTGTCATTTCGTGATCCTCTGCCATTTGTTTAAACCGTGTAGAACTGTACAGGATGTGCATCCAGCAGCTGAGAGCTTGCTTAGCCCACTGTACTGTGCAGTCAGCTCGTGTGGGCTCTACACGCCCCACAGACCCAGTGGAGTGAAGTGAAGAGTTGCCGCTTGTAGGCTCGCCCAGAGCTAGAGCCAGTCTGGTCACATATGCAGGGTCAGGGGATCACAAGACCACCAGGTGCCCTAAGACACCTGTGTGTCTTCAGTGTGGCTGACCCGGCACCGAGGCCCAGCAGGAACACCGAACTCCAGCCCTCCCTCCGGATCTCTCTGGTCCTGTGATTTCAGGATGGCATTAGTTTCTTAGGGCTGCTGTACGAATGAGCACAAACTCGATGTCTTACAGCAACAGAAACTTATTCTGTCACTGATCTGAGAACAGAAATCTAAAATCTGAGAATGGAAATCTGAAATCAAGGCACTTCCTTCCGAGCCTCTAGGAAAGAATCTTTTCTTGCTGCTTCCAGGTGACGGCCTCCAAAGTTCTTTCGCTTATGACTGCATAACTCCGGTCTCCCCCTCATCTATACATGGCCATTTCCATGTCTCAAACTTCCCCTGGCCTTTATCTTATATGCACATCTGTCATTGGATTTAGAGTCCACCCACATAGTTCAGGATGATCTCATTTCGAGATTCTTAACTTACATCGTCAAAGATCCTTTTTTACAAATAAGGTTACATTTACAGGCTCCAGGGATTAATATATAGCCATGACTTTTTTGGACACTCTGTTCAACCCACTGTAAAGTTCTTGTTTCAGTTATCATTAATTATGCCTGGATCCTGATTCTTCTACCTTCAGCATCTGAAGGATACTTCTGGAGCCCGATCATGGATACCACCTATCCCCGTCCCAAGTTTCCCCCCACCTAGAAGCTCTACCCCCATGCTCCACACATCCTGTAAGACGCTTAAGCATAGGCAAAGCATTAGCCCTGCAGGGCCTTTGGACGCAGAGGGTCCGGATTCAAACACAGATTTCACCATTTCCTTCCATATTTCCAACATTCATTGATTCATTCGTTTATTCATAAATATTTATACCTTCTCATTGCCAGGTACTATCCTAGGCCTTAAGGATAGAGCATTATAGGAACAGGCAAAGTCTGTCTTCCTGGAGGTTATGCTTGAGGATGGGGGAGACAGGCAATAGCACATCATATAAATGCCAGGTACTGACAAGCGCTCTGAAGAACAGTAAAGCAAGGTAAGGGCACAGAGAGTCGTGACCGGCTGGGGAGATGTAGTTTTAGATGAGGTTGCCAGGAAAGACTTCTCCTAGGAGGTAACGTTTGAGCAAAGCGTCAGACTTAATCACGAGAATATCCGAGGAAGGGCCTTTCTGGAAGAGAGAATAGCAATAATGCATGGAAGCAAGAAGGACCGTAGAGAGTTTGGTGTGTTTGAAAAGAAGCATGAAGACCAGTTTTTACAGTCCTGCTCATAGCAGCATATTTGCAATAGCCGAAAGGTAGAAGCAATCCAAGAGCCTTTGGTACGTGAATGAATAAGCAAAATGTGGCATATACATACAATGGCATATTATTCAGCCTTAAAAAAAAAGAAAGAAAATCCTGTCGTGTTACAAGGAAATTGTGCTAAGTAAAATGAGCCAGTCACAAAAATACAAATACTATATGTTTTCACTTATTTGAAATACCTAGACAGTCAAATTCATAGACACAGATAATAGTACGATAGTTGCCAGGGGCTGAGGGAGAGAGAATGAGAAGTTAATGTTTCATGGGTATAGAGTTTCAGTTTTACATGATGAAAGAGAGTTTTGAAGATTAATTGCACAACAACGTGAGTGTAAGAAACGCTACTAAACCGTACCCTGAAAAATGGTCTCAAGACAGTAAATTTTATAAAACGTGTATTTTAGCACAATTCAAGATACATTTTTTAGAAGACTGGTCATCAAACCTCTGTAAGTCTCAGTTACTGGGATGGGGCCGCTTTTTTCTTCTGATTGCATGAGTGCCTCCGATGGTAAGCCAGATTAGGAAACACCCCTTGACTCCTACCCCCCTGGAGAGAGATTAGCCTTCCACATGATTTAAAAAAAGTATGAGTTCTTGCCCTCTTGGAAAAAAGTCCTCCAGTTTACATCCAAAGCTCTGAGCATATTATCAAGCAACTAACCAATCAACTAACTACAAGTAACTCCCCTAAATCAGCAGTTTTGTGAATCCTGAAGTACAGCAGGTGCTCAGAGTCTTGGTGGCCCGGGAGGAGCTGCCACTGAAGAATTGAAAATAAGAATCTCTGCCCAGAACTGTCATAAAAAGGTCTGAGGTTAAGCTGACCATCCAAGAGAGCTTTCCTGTCAGCTTTTCAGATATTTTGAGAAGAAATTTACTCCTGCCCCCACTTTCGACCCATCCCTATTTAAAAATAAGTTTTATTATTTAAGTATGGTGAAGCCAACAGATCATGAGATGTTTGCCATTGCCCTGTCACATGGGGCCAAGTGGGAGAGCACCAAGGTTGGTCAGGAGGCAGAGGAAGAGGAGGGAAAATGGAGGCAAGAGCCTTCACTGTGGTTTCTGTGTGAAGAAACAGGCAAGGTAAGGTCAGCAGGCCTGAGGTTGGCTGGCTCGAATCATGTCCGCAGGCTCTGGGGTGTAGGGCTTTCTCTAGCTGTCTGATGCCTGGCCCTGGGCGATGAGAGCAGATGGGTAGTGGCCTGCAGGGTGAGCCCCTGACAAATGAGGCAGTTGGGGTATAAGCTCTGGATTGGCTGGTTTGTCTTTAAAAATGTCACCAGCTGGTGAGTTGTCTCAAGGTATTGGGTACCCCTGGGAGGGGCAGTCCCTCCAGGGTCAGCCAGGCCCCAGGTGTCAAAACATCAGAATACAGAAAATAAAAGATATGGTTGACACCCCCTTCGCCCTGACATACTCAGTCAGCCAGGATGAGAAACAGTCCTGCCAATCCTAAAATCAGTGCTACCTTATATGGAGGAAAACATCTCCTGACATATACAATATCCCTTTCCTCTCTGGCATGCATTTTCACTGCCTCTATATTTAACATAATAATAATGAT
>NW_011915351.1:0-2422 GCF_000151845.1 Pteropus vampyrus | reverse complement strand
TGCTCACACACTGACCAGTCCCCGCCGCCCCGCACACACCGCTTCTGCACCCCGTTCCTGCTGACAGGCCCTCTGCACCCTCCACCCGCCCCCTCCATGGGGAAACGGGACTTCTCCTCCCCTCCCGCTTCTGGTCTTACACCCTCTTCTAACCCCCAGGCTCCTGGCCAGCTCCCCCAGGCTGCTGCCAGCCTCTCTGTCAGGCTGCTCCCTCCTCAAGGACCCTGGAAATCATTCGTTCGTTCATTTATTCATCCACCGTAGCGCAAGCAGTGAAGCAGACCATCTCTGCCCTCAGAGAGCTGGAGAGCTGGTGAGCAGGATAAACAGGATCTCGGTTCCAAAGATAACGAGTGGAAAATCAACAGGGATGGAGAATGGGAGGGTGGGCAGAGAGGCCAGCCGTGGGGAGAGTGGGAAGAGCTGGGGAGGTGAGTGCTGAGCTGAGTGCAGGCTGATCCCCGACACGCTTCTGACCCCTTTCCCTTATCCCCTCGTCTGGCCTTGCTGTGTGCTCTTCAGTTTAATACCACAGACTCCTGATGAGCCTCCAGTGGCCCCGGCCCGGGGCTCGGCCCCAGGTCGTGGAATCGAATGCTGCCAACACCGTCCTGCCCTGAAGGAACTCCCAGGCCGTGCTGGGGACAGAAGTGAGCCCCACCGTGGCCAGTCCTTGCCGCCACCCCCGCCCCAGTCAGGCTCCTGATGCCTCACCCCACTCAGTCCTCCGACTGAGACTCCTCACTACCTGCTTCTCGAGGAGAAATGGGGCTGCGACGCAAGAGCATGGGCTTTGTAGTCAAGACAGTCCCAACTTCCATCCCAGCTCCAGCCTCCCCAGCTGCATGGCCCCGAGCCAGGGGTTTCGCGTCCCTCAGCCAGCTGCCCCGTAAGTCTCATGACTTGTGCCGGGGGTCCTGAGAAGCACACGACACCCAGTAGCCTTTGCCTTCCTCCAGCTGGCGGAGCCTTGGGCCCTTTCAGACCTGCTCAGGAAGGTTCTTCCTCTGGCCCATCCATGGGGGGAGGCAGTGATGAAGAGCTCAAACTGCATCATTCCCACTATTAGGTGGGGAAACTGAGGCCCAAAGTTGGGACACAGTCCAGAAAATTTGAATAGGTGCTCAGTAGTAAATATTTGTTGAATATATGAATGAGTGAGTGAATAAATTTCAGCAGCTGTCTTTAGAGCCTTCCATCATGAGAGCTGCAAGCACCCCAGAGACTCCTAACCAGTGTGTGTGAATAAAGAATGGGGGAGGGGCGGTAAGTAACCTGTGACATGGCATATGTGACATGGTATATGTTATGTGTTTGCATCTTTGTCTACAGAAGTTGTCCGTGATATTTTCGTCAATCTTTCAAATAGGATGGCTGGCCCCAGATAGGAGAGACTGAGTAGAGAGTGAGCCCTGATTCAATCTCTACCCCACCTTACAGACAGGGAAATTGAGTTCAGTTCACACAGGAAATCAGTGGCAGAGTGAGCCCGAACAAACCCGGCCTCCTGCACATGGGCAATTGGAAATGCCGACATCCCGCCCTCTCATCCACGAAGCCTCCCTGCCCTCCTCTGTAACTCCCAGCAAGGCCTCGGCCACGTCTATCCTTCCTCCCAGCTCCTCCATGGAGAAGATGCACTGCATCCTGCAAGTCCATCTGGACTTGGGACACTTGGCCCCATGTCCCCAATTCTTAGAATTTTGATTGTGTGCGGTGGTGTGTGTGTGTGTGTGTGTGTGTGTGTGAGAGAGAGAGAGAGAGAGAGAGAGAGGGAGAGAGAGAGAGAGAGACTATCCAGTCGATAGCAGGTAAGCAGGAATAGCAAAATTATAATTCCTTTCTAGAGAGAGAGGGAGATTATCCAATTGATAGCAGGTAAGCAGGAATAGCAATTATAATCACAGGAACACTAAATATGCATCAAAACGTATTTGGCCAAAAGAATGCTTAGAGGTAAATTTATGGCCTTAAATATGTTTATTTAAAAACAAACAAATAAGAGAGTGACAAAAATGAACCATTTTCATTCAACAAAAAAGAAGTTAATAAAAATAAATCAAAACATTCCTGAAATATGGCATAAAAAAAAGACGATAATGAAATAAGTCTTTTTTTAAGACCAATAAAATAAACCAACCTTTGGTAAATATGATCAAAAGGCACTAGTAACAGAGAATAAAGTGCAGAGGTTATTAGTGGTGATTCACACGAGAGTTTCAAATGAGAGGATCTTTCCACAGTGTTGCAACAGTGAATTTGAAAACTTGGATGAAACGGACAATATTCTGGGCACTGGCTTCCAAATTTGAGTATCAAAATTACCTGGAGGGCTTGTTAAATCAGATTGCTGAGCCCTGCCCCAGTTGATCAATAGGCTGGGCTGGGGTCCGAGAGTGTGCGTTTGCACACATTCCCCAGG
>NW_011915350.1:0-3551 GCF_000151845.1 Pteropus vampyrus | reverse complement strand
AATTAAAAGTTTTTTAAAACATTTCTACTAAAATAGTCATTTTCTTACCATTTATTTGCAAGTAACTATATATTTGGTCACTATCATATTACCATATTTTAGTTTTCTGCTTTGTACTTATAACGGTCTAAGTTTTTTCTCATTTATATATTTGTCTCTGCATCTAGAATAATAGTTGAGGCCTTGCCTTGTTCAACACTATATCCTCAGTGCCTCAGGTAGTACCAGATACTGTTAGTTGATGTATAGTATCTGTTGAATGAATGAGTTAAGTATAGAACTGAAAAGGAAGGAAATTTCGCATTAAATAAAAAGGAATCCTTTTATGCAGCATGTGGTCAGCATGTACTGCCTGCTACCAGCTTAGGCCCATTGGTCCTGCTGGCATTCATGTTCAAGCAGTCTCATGCCTAAAATAACCTGAAGCTGCTTCTGAGACTGTTAGGACCTCAAATTTCCTCCAGGAATTGGTTTATAATTTTATATCCCCATTCAGTCTACAGATCCAGGAAACTTAGAGTCAGAAATTCACATTTAAAGTCACTCATTATTGGAATCATCTAGTTGGGGAGGCATTCAGTTTAATGGATCAAAGCGTGGTTCTTGCTAGGTTACTATCTGTACCCCAATTTTTCTCATCTGTAAAATTAAAGTAATGACATTTCTTGTTCAATAAGCTTCCCTGAAACTTTTATCACAGTAACACTCTTGACTTGCTTTGGATCCCTACTTCTTAGGACTTGCAGAAGACAGAATTCCCTGAGAAAGGATTTAGTTCTGGCTAACAGCATCATTGGGAGGACTGAGGAAACCAACTCCAGACTGAACTGCTAGGACTGACATCCAAAGCCCCAGAAAAGGACTGTCGCTGCTCACGCCGCAACCTGGCGATTGCCCTGGGAATCGGGAAGCTGCTTTTGCTACACTCTATATACCAACAAAATGGATGCCCTGTGCCCTTCTCCAATTAACTCCGTTTTGAATTCAATATCATGTGGGTGCATCTGATTGGTAAGAACCGATTGGTAAAAATTTCTGTCTAAAACTTCAGCTTCAAAGATGTCTGGGATTTTTGTTTCTTGGTCTTTTTGATTTGGGGAGTTATTTTTGCTTTCTAGCCTCTGCTGTTCAGGAAAGCATGTGAGAATGAGGTTGGACTAGATGTAGAGCAAGCCAACCACACTCTTTGCCTTAAAGTGTGATTACTATTATCTAATTCAACTCCATCTTACAAAAGAGAGAATTAGGCTCAGAAAGATTTCGTGAGAGTTTCTTCCTCAGTTTGATGTTTGTCTCTCTACCATACTGGTTCTGCATTGACCTACAAATCCTTCATTTGGGTTTTAATTTTTTTTTCTATTTTTCTTTGGAATGTTATTTGAAATATTTTCCCATTGTTTAAATTTATATATTATAATAATTACATTGGCTTCTATAGATTGATTTAGAATTACTTAAATCATTTAAAAGTCACTTTTATTTCCCCCTAATCCCCTGCCCCAGCTATTTTTTTTTCTTTCAGAATGCTGAACTGTCTCCAGTTTTAAACTAAAGACAATCAAAAGAAAAGAATCCAAAGAATTCATCTTTATTTCAGGTCACTATTTCAGACAATATAAGGTAAGATTTTACCAAACCAGCTTATTTTTCCTTCTGAAATATTTCCAGAACCATCTTCATAGCAAGAGTTGAAACTTTTTTTTTTTAACTAAGGTCTACTTCCTCTGTTCTAGAAACATGCATAAAATGGGAAAAGAAATCTAAAGTTTAGTACTTTATCACTTGATCTATAAATGAATAACGTTTTAGTCATAAGTTTATACTGCAATATGGTTTTCTGTCCCAAAAAACAAAACTTTATTATAGCCGGTCAGTTTTTTAATTGAGGTAAAATTGACATAAAATACATTAGTCAATATATTGACTCATAATGAGTCAATATTTGTGTATGCTGCAAAATGAGTACTGCAAGAAGTCTAGTTAATATTCATCACTGCACATAGTTACAAATTTTTTTTCTTATGGGGCAAACTTTTACGGCCTACTCTTACCAACTTTAAAATATTTAATACAGTATTAAAAACTACAGTCACCATCTGTATATTACATCCCCATGAAGTATTTACCTTTATACCACCTTCAACCATTTTACGACTACCACCACTGCCCACCCACCTCCCACCTCTGACAACCACAAACCTATGTATGAGCTGAATTTTTTGGGGGGAGCGGGATTTCATATACAAGTGAGATCATACTGTATTTGTCATTCTCTATCGTACCTATTTCACATAGCATGATGCCTCAACGTCCATCCATGTTGCAAACAGAAGATTTTCTTCTTTTCTATAGCTAAATAATATTGCCAGTGTGTGTGTGTGTGCGTGTGTGAGTGTGTACACTACACTATCACATTTGTCTTCATTTATCACTAGACGCTTAGCTTATTTTATCTATCTGACTATTTCTAATAATGCTGCACTGAACATGGAGTGTACATATCTTTTTGATTAGTATTTTCACTTCTTTTGGATAAATACCAGGAAGTGGAATTGCTGAATTGTATGGTAGTTCTGAGGAACCTCCAAATGTGAGCGAGGGTCCCCTTTTCCCCATATCCTCACCAATACTTGTTATTACTTGTCTTTTTGATAACGGCCATTCTGACAGGTGTGAGGTGATAGCTACCTCATTGTGGTTTTGATTTGCATTTCCCTGATAATTAGTCATGTTGAGCATCTTTTCAAGTGTGTCTTTGGAAAAATGTTTATTCAGATTCTTCGCCCATTTTTTGATTGGATTGTTTGGTTTTTGTTTTGGGGTTTTTTTTCTGCAATAAAGTTGTATGAGTTTTTCAATATTTTTTATATTAACCCCTTTTCGGATATATAATTTGTGAATATTTTCTCTCATTTTGTAGGTTATCTTTTCATTTTGTTGATGGTTTCCTTTGCTGTACAGAGGTATTTTAGTTTGATGTAGTCTCATTTGTTTTTTACCTTTTTTGATTTCGCTTTTTGTCAAATCCAAAAAATCATTGCTGAGACCAATGTCCAGGAGCTTATGGCCTATGTTTTCTTCTAGAAGTTTTGTAGCTTCAGGTCTTATCCATTTTGAGTTAAATTTTGTGTATGGTGTAAGATAGTGGTCGAGTTTCATTTATTTCACATGCGTTGTCCACTTTTCCCACACCATTTATTGAAGAGATTATCTTTTTCCCCATCGTATATCCTTGGCTCCTTTGTCGTCAGTTAATTGACCATATATGTATGGGTTTGTTTCTGGGCTCTCTATTCTATTCCATTGATCTGTGTGTCTGTTTTATGAGAATACCACACTGTTTTGATTATTATAGCTTTGTAATATAGTTTGGAATTAGGGAGTGTGATGCCCCCAGCTTTACTCTTTTTTATCAACATTGCTTTTATGGTTCCATATAAATTTAGAATTGTTTATTCTATTTCTAAGGACAGCCAGTTTTCAAAGAGAAACAAGATTTAAGAACTTTCTTTATAGTTAAGGTTTTTACTATCAAAGTATAAGAAATTTTC
>NW_011915349.1:0-1555 GCF_000151845.1 Pteropus vampyrus | reverse complement strand
CTCCTGTGTCTGCCCGGCGCCCTGCTCGGCTTCCCGGGAGTCCCCCATTCACGGGAATGTGGCCGGGAGGGCGGAAGCTGGGGAGAGCGCGGAAGTCGCCGATCCACCTTATCGCTCCGGCCGGGGCCGGAGCCCTCGCAGAGGCAGCGCCGCCGCGCCGGGCTTCCTGCCGGGAGGGCCCGGGCGCCGGGGCGCCGGCCGTCGGGCGTGGGGCTGGAGCCTCGCGCTCCGGGGTTCCAGTTGCCCGGGCCGCCTCCTGCACCGTCGGTGCAATCGCCGTGGCAACTTGGCCGAGCGTGGTCTCCCGGTTTCTCCGCGCACGCCGAGCCGGAGCTGCCCTCTTCAAGCAGTGTGTTTCTCTTTGTGTGTATTTGTGCTTGTCTTTTAAGTAATCTCTTAGGTAACATGTCCGGGTGGGAGTGTGTAATAATGCCCCAGGGAAATGGTGGCTTCGAGGAAGTTAAGAATGTTCTCCGATAGGGGCGAGACCATTTCCTAGGAATTCCTGGTGCCTTCCTCTTTCTTGCCGCGCTAAGGTGAAGTTTGGGATGGGCCCGGCTGGGAGGTGTCCAACCGAGTCGTGCGTTCTCTGTCTGTTCCAACCACCCTCTCCCCCACCCCCAGCCTTCTCTGGTAGCGGGAGAAGGAAAGTCAGGGGTTATTGAAGGGAGGTGGAATTCTTTATTCTTAGGATTTGCTCTTTTTAAGAGTATCGAGTGACATTTGGGGAATTTTTAAAAAGAGAAATCCATATATCTCCTTTTGTCAACATAAAAGGTGTGGCATATGCTAGGAGAGAACGAAGGTACCCCGTTATAACAGGTACCAAAGATATTCTTAGTGTTTCATGAGTACCGATAAGATGCTTTAAAGTGAAATATTTATTTCGGGCTTCCGTTTCACTCATTTGTTATCATTTTGGATACTGGAATAGCTTATTTCACTTAATGATTTTAGCGACATTATAGAGTACTGTAACATATGATCGTTACCTTTCACATTGACTAAATGAACAATAATTTCTGTTATGCTATTTCAAGGTATTAAAAACTGGTACTAAAACCTTTGTATCTAGAAAGAGAAGATGTTTATGTAATGAGTATTTACAGTATACTCATTAGTGGGTTAAAAAAATTACACTGAGTAAGAGGTGAGATTGGTTTAAGTTTAGCAGGCTGCAGACTCAGGGATGCTGTCATGTTGCTATTTCCCTAGGGTCAAGAGAGACTTTAGCTGATGGCAAAGCAAAACAACTTATATATAGCTAACCCTTTCTTTGGGGACTATAGTTAATGGGAGGGGGGTGAGGAGTGAGAGAATAATCTTGGATTCCGCTATTAATCAATAGTTACCTAAAAGACTTAAACCACAAATATTTATTCAGTTTTTTGGGGGGAGGGACCATCTGAATGTATTTGAATCTGAATGTAAGTTAATTATTTAAGGAATTGGAACCTTTTGTTTTGGGGATTAGTATTTGAATTAAGATAGTGGTAATATTTTGTCTTCCTAATGATTTTATAGAATTCATTTGTAAAGAAATAACTTGAGAACT
>NW_011915348.1:0-1647 GCF_000151845.1 Pteropus vampyrus | reverse complement strand
TCAGTTTGTGGTGTCTACAGTGTGCTATGTGTCCATGCACTCTGTCCCCTCCCCCCTCGCCAGAGTCCTAGAGAGGGCAGAGCACAAGCTTTGACGTGAGGCAGGTCTAGCTTGGATTCTAGTTGTGCACTTCGCTAATCACGTGATGTTGGGCCAGCCATTTAACCTCTCCCATTCCTCTATAAAACGAGGATGCTGTGAGGCTAAAATGAGCAAATGCCTGTTTGCACAGACCTGACACATGCTCCCTGCTTCTGTTCTCTCCCTTCAAGCCAATAACTAGATTGAGTTGGCAAGCTCCCTCACTGACTTGACAGCCAAATCGGTCAAAATGATTGCCGGAAAACACACAGAACCCTCCATGTGGAGATGCGATGTGCTGTGGGACTCCATTTAATATAGAAAACTCTTTCTGGAGCCGCATGGGCATTCTGAAGGTTCCATTGCCCCCAAGTTGGCAGGATGTCTCAATGCTGTATCTTCCCTCAGGATGGACTGGATATGTCCTTTGTCATAGCTATTGCTGAACTGCAACTACTTTAAAAGGAAATATCAAGACTGGATTTGAGATCAAATTTCAGAGTGGAGCCCAAAGGCTTCCAATTAAGTGTGAACACTATGAGAAATAACAATAGGGAGTGAGATATGCTAAAAGTGTTATACATGAATTTACATTCAATAAAAAACCCTTCCAGCTATAATTATCACATTTTTGCTAATATTGAGATTCTAGATGTCAGACTTAATATTTGAGTAAACTAATTAAAGAATTTTTTTTTTCCTAGCCTTGACAAACAATCTTTTTCACAGAAAGTTTTCAAATGCTTTTTTTTTTTTTTTTTTTTGCTGGGGGAGGAAAGCTGAAACTGGCTGGTCTACATGACCAGCCCTTGGCGGTAGATCCCCGGGACCATCTTACCTCTCTGCTTTTCTTTTTCTCCCTCCCTTTCCACCTCCCTTATTCCCAGCTCTGTTTTGTGTTCTTTTGTTAAGGGCAGTATTTTCAGACAGTGTTAATGTGTCTTTTTTTATGCAGTGGCCAAGCAGTTCTGGGTGGAATTGCCACTTAAGGTTTCCTGTTTGGCTGTGGCACATTCAGACTCAAATTGTTGTGCTCGGTAGGACCATTGTTGTCCCATTATATCAGAGAAAAGGCTTCATTATGTATTATAGAATAAGATGGAATCTTTGCTAAGAAGCATAGGGATCAAAGCAGAGGAAAAAAAATTATTTTTTATACATCAAGTCATTATACAGAGAAGAGAAAGAGACGTTAAGATCGCCAGAGAGGAGATTTTCTCATCTAATACCAGCATAGACAATGTGTCGGGAGGACTTGGTCTCCGTTCTCAGATTTGTTTTTACCTTTAAAGTGCTCAAGTCTAGGTCATAAGCTTGTTTACGCATATTTCAGGTTTTATAAAGGGCCTCCCTTAAAAAAGGTGTCATTTTCCCAGCATTTAGGTACATCTAAAAATATTTTGATTGTTTTTACTCCATAGACTTGTTAGCTACATTTCAGACAATTTTGAAAATAAGAAAAGAGAAAAGACAAAGAAACCACTCTTGATCCTGCTATCCAATTCTAGCAGCTCTAGTGATGTATTCCTTTCACCTTTAACGGATGCTACTCTTTAACATGCTTGC
>NW_011915347.1:0-2004 GCF_000151845.1 Pteropus vampyrus | reverse complement strand
CAAGAGCATTGACAATGAGGACGTTTAACTCTCAAAGCTCTACCTACAGGGTCACAGCGGGAAAAGGACACTCATCGTGGACAGTGGGAGGTGAGAGAAAGCCCGGGCCCCCAGCGGTACTGTTCCCCAGGACGTCTGGAGAAGTCCCACAGCTGTGCTGTCCCACCCAACAGCCACCAGCCGCGTGAAGCGATTGAGCACTTGAAATCTGCCTAGTGCAACTGAGGACTTAAATATTTCATTCTAGTTAGGTTTAATTAATTTAAAATTAAAATTTAAAAAGTCATACCAGGCTAGCGCCAAAGACAGATTAACACATTTAGTAACATCATCATGCATGGAACACGTGGGAGGGCGTAAGATGAGGAGCTCAAAGGTTTGGCTAGAGCCTGGGCTTATGCAGCATTTTGGCAAAGGAACAAAATATTTTTAGAGAAGCGACCGGACAAAGAAAAAGGACCTTGAGCCTCTAGGACTAGCAAACTGTGGGAAGGTACATACATGATTAACTAAAGGCAGATAAAATCTACTTAGTATAGTTCCCAGTGTAAATCCTTCTGGTGTCTCTAAGCTGATTAAGGCCTAAAGATGTCTCCAGGGATTAGCCTGCCATTCCTGGTAGAGAGGGGAAGAAGACACCTTTGTAAATTTGAGCCCCGCTTTTAAACAAATAGCTCTTCTTGTATCTGCTTCTCCTCAACTGCCATCAACTCAAAATAATCTTTCTGCCAGAAGAGCATATTTGGGGTGGCATATTCTGCTACCCTACAGAATGCAAAAATATTCAGCACCCAACAAGGAAGGAGCTTGCCAACAACAGAGAGAAGTCTAGTCTTGAGATTTCTGCTTAAGCCGCTGGTTCCATGTTACGGACTGAGCCACGTCCCTCAAAAAAGATATACTGAAATCCAAACTCCTAAACCTATTCATTCAGCTGTTGATGGACATTTAGGTAATTTCCATGTCTCGGTTACTGTAAATAATGCTGCAGTGAACATGGTGGTGTATCTATCTTTTCGAGGTAGTGTTTTCATTTTCTTGTGATAAATACTCAAAAGTGGAATTGCTGCATCATCCATAGTTCTATTTTCAAATACGTGAGAAACATCACGTCTCCGTGCTGTGTTCGTGGTAGCTGTGCCAGTTTACGCCCCCAAGGACTGCTTTACGTTTCATCCACATGCTAACGTGTGTTGACGGCATTTTATGGTTCATTACTATGTCTATGGACATAACTTTTAAAATTCCTTACAAAAACATGCATTTTTAATTAGATTAATGTCCTTCTCTGAGATTAAAAAGGGAGAGGGGGGCAGAGAGAGAGAGAGAGAGAGAGATGAAACTCACAATGCCAGAATGCGTCAAAATTAAAATTCAAACTTATGTTTACTGACTCCAATTTCCATAGTGTTTCAATATAATACACATTATCTCTTGCAAAATTTACTTATGATTTTCACTTACTAAAATATACTTAAATCAGCCAGCCGATGATTTTAAACCCTAAAATTTGTTTTCAAGATAAAAAGAAAAAAAATCTTTTTTTTACTTGAAATTAGGCTATTACTAATCTCAAAATAACGGTATTAGGGGAAATAAGTGGTAGCACTAATCCAAAGAACACCCTACACAGACAATTTTAAATTTGCGTTTAATGAGAAAGAATAAAAACCTGAATTTCAAGGATAAGCTAATCCTGAAGTTACGACTGTGATACTTCTACATTTGTATACATTTTGACAGGCATCTCACTGATGATGAGAATATACATCAGTTGTATGACTTTACATGAAAGAGTAAATAGCAGAAGGAAATGTCTGTGTTGGAAACGCGGGAGTAAATGCAAATCTTTTCTAATCTTTCATTAATTTCTTATTAAAATTCTAGCTTACACATCTGAATGTCTGATTTCACAGACAGTACACCATTATTTTGAATTATAAAAGTCTACAGTGTCTTGATTAAATCAAGATGTTTCCTCACGTAAGGACAGTGTGTCTCCGA
>NW_011915346.1:0-2600 GCF_000151845.1 Pteropus vampyrus | reverse complement strand
CAAACATACATACATACATAGAGCAAAGACTAAACTTACCTGAATAATATAAAGTTTAATCTTAACTATTTTCTTAACTTCATATATAAATATAATTTTTAGGAACTACTTTTTCAGTCAATATTTTTATTAAGTAGATTCACTCAAATTGTGGCATGTGACTGTAGTTGATTTTCACAGATATATACTATTGCACTGTTACTATACAACACATTATGTTACTATTCTCTTGATGAGAATTTGTGTGTGCGATTGTTTTCCTCCAGATTTTTGCTCTTATAAATAGTACTGCTATGAACTTTTTGTTATACAAAGGAGTTAAATTGCTGGGGTTATAGGTTATACAAATGTTCAGTTTTACATGATAATAGCAAACTGTGTTCCAAAGTAGTTGTACCAGTTTATATTCCCATCAGCAGTGTTTAAAAGATCCTATTAATCATTCAACATTTGGTAATATAGACATTGTATTTTTCCAATCAACTAGCATTAAGTATGAGCCTGACTTGGACTTTATTTGCTTTACCCTCATTACTAAAGCATTTGAGCACCTCATATACTAAATGACAAATGCATGTTTCCTCATATATACCTATTTTCAATGGGTTTGGGTGTTGAGGTCTAGTGTTCTTTCTTCGTACATTAGATCTGGGTTACAAAATCCATTTCTTTGGATTTTTCCAAATAGTGTCCACAAAATTTTGCCAGCAGCAGTTTCCTCTGTAAGATAAATGGCTTCTGTGACTTTCTGTGTCTCTTCAGCTGGAAAGCCTCTAGGAAGAGTTGGAGTTTATATAATACTATGGTGGGCACAAAGTAAGAATACATGTTACCTGATTTCTACCTTTTAGGAACTTGAAATCTTGAACAGCTGGTCACATTGATTTAAACCCTCACCATTTCTTCTACCACTAATCGATTTATTGTTTTCTTCTAGGTTTTGTTTAATTCTGGCCAAAGTGGAGGTATAGTAAAATTTTTGTTTATAACTGTCAAAAATTGAGAAAATATTAAAACATATTTTAACAATAATAATTTAATTTTTAATAATAAATAAAATGAAGATAATATTATTTTGACATATTAAAAGTGGTCATATCCATAGGTGAACTTTTTAACTACACACTTGGCTTTGTGCTTCTCAGATGGAGCCTCTGTCTGACTGCTTTTCATATCATAGTGAATGAAGATGTATATATACGATGTTCAGGTTTCTTGAATTATACTTCAATTTGAGGCTTTTCAGAATTTAACTTCAAAGCTATTCAGAACAAGAGCTTTGTGGGTCACTCAACTTCAAAGCATACCTGAGATTATTTAACATTATTAAACAGAGCAATCTAAGGGACAAAGACACAGGCTAAAGTCAAAGCAATTTTAAAGACATTATACATCATTGTCTTTGCTATCACTTTTCTTCAATTTACCAAAGCCTGTCACTCATTAAAACACATGTCCAAAGAGCATGCTATGCTATGGGGTGTGTTGTGTGTAGGAGGGAAGGAGAAGGTGTTTTTATTCACAACTTGGCCTTATCATTTCCTCAGATCTCTCTGTTCTATCTTAAATGTTCTCTGAGGTATAAATATATATCTTTATATATATATATCTTTAGTATATTGACTAGCATATGAATTCTTCTTTAAACTAATACAATAATCTATTTCCGAAAAGGCATACTATGAGGCACAGCTATCACAACATCTGACAAATACTCAAAGCCAAGGATATGACCTAGCAAATCTGAATGCATTCTTTCATTTTTCTCATATTTTAACATTTATCTCTCCTTTATTCAGTAGCATTTGTCAACCTGCCTCTACTCATGGCAACTCCTCTTATTTTAATGCTCCACAAACTAAATTTACATTTCTTGCTGTTATAAATTTTATTTTGTTGAGAAACATTACTTAAAAAGACTGAAGCCCAGTGAACTCCCAAAGAAAGACTTTCAGAAGAAAAAGCATTCCCTTTCTTCAAAGACTAGAAAAGATGAGAATAAAATAAAAAAATATTTGGGTAAGGTTTTGCATCCATCTGTGAAGTTGTCTATTCTCATCTATCTATCAAAGAACATTGGTAGAGGATTGGAGATATCAATAAGCTTTCTGAGTTGATTATAATTACAAAAGTGTTTGAGGCATTATGAATTTATTGCATATGGGATATAAAAATGTGGGTACAGTATGTCATTCAATAAATGCCATCTAATTTTTATACATATACATATATGTATATGTATATATATAATTTTTTAAAAATTGTGTCTCATTTTATGTGGGTTTTCTTCAATTAGTTAAAATTATAGAAATTCATGGGAACAAAAGACTTCATAGATCATCGGTCTACAATCCTTATTTGATAAGTAGGGTAACCATATAATTTATTGTCCAGATGTGGACACTTTTGAGAATAAAAAGGGATGCTAGTAATAATCAAGCAGTGATAACAGAAATAATCAGGGACTATGACAGGCAATAAGGGGTAAATGGTCACCTTAGTCTTAAAGCTTAGGAGAGTTAAGTGGCTCCATCACATGTCTTTTAAGTGCCACCTGACACCGGGAACCAGGTTTCCTAGTGTTTCATTGGGAATGCACT
>NW_011915345.1:0-1265 GCF_000151845.1 Pteropus vampyrus | reverse complement strand
CAAGGCAGATAGACCAAGTAGAAATCCCTGAAGCTGTCCACTCCTAGATAAGACAGTAAAGCATAAAGAATATTACATCTCAAAAGAAACTGCACAGATGAATACAGTATCAAAGACAAGATTCACAGGAGTGGTGATCCCCATTGCATGACTGTGAACAACTTATTTTGTATCTGCAAATTTCAAATGGGTCATGACTAAGATAAAGGACTACTGTAAACCCAAGTACTACCTCAGCTACAGCTCCTATGATGGGTGTAGTATCCACACAAATTTTGGCACTTGGTTATTTCCAAATAAACTGGAAAAAGTATGGTTTGTATCCTCATCATTAAACGGGGTCATTCAGTCATGTCCTACACCTAAGCACAGTATGAGTAACATGAAGTTTTTCCTATCTTTTTGGGAGATAGACTAGCCATCTTCTGAGAGACAGATTGTATAAGTAAGTCACCATATACTTAGTAAAGTACATTGTTTTTTAGAAATAGGAAAATGCTGTGAGAAGAGTAACATACTGGGGGAAAATCCCACGGATTGGAGTCTAAGAGAATTCCTAAATCAACATTTTTCTAACCTAGCCTCCTGTAGGTAAAATTTTGCTACACACACACACACACACACACACACACACACACACACATATATATGTATATGTACATTTATATATTTTATACACACACACACACACACACACACACACACACACCAATAAGACAGAGTGCTTAAAATTTTCTTGGGAGATCCAAGAAATATTCATGAAACCATGAGTGAATAACTCATATTACTTGTGACAAAAACTCTTAACTATTATGGACCACAGAAGAAGGAAGAAATCTGGGTTAGAGTAGTTGCAGAGATCTTTATGAAGGAACTGGGATTTAAGCAAAGACTTATGAGTAGTATTTGGAAAAGTACATTGAAAATTAATATATTTTAGGAAAAGAGGGCAATATAAAATACAGGCATGAGTCAAGTAACAATGTTTTGGTCAACAACTAACTGTATACAAGATGGCGGTCTCATAAGATTATAATAAAGCTGAAAAATCCCTATTACCTGGTGATGTCGTAGCTGTCATAATATCTTAGTGCAACACATTACTCACATGTTCATTGTGATGCTGGTGTAAATAAGCAATTGTAGTGCCCATCATACAAAAGTATAGCATACATAATTGTACACTATACATAATATTTGATAATGATGATAAATGACTGTTACTGCTTTATGCATTTTATTATACCTTTTGCATGTCTACCTAC
>NW_011915344.1:0-3009 GCF_000151845.1 Pteropus vampyrus | reverse complement strand
GTGAGGGGTATCAAACAGTAATTTTATTATTTTAGGAAAAAATAATAAATTTTATAAGCAATACAAAGAAAAGCTGCTAACTTTCTGTCTATAGAGACAAATACTTGTAAGATCGTAAATCAGTGAATTAAGATTTTTAGATTTAATGTGTCACCTGTAAATCCCGCTGAATAAGCCCAATCTCATGCTTCTCCCCCTCCTTACTTCCCACATCATACATTCTAGATTCTTCAGATTCTTGCTAGAATAAAATATCATTCTCTTATTAAAAGTTGATCATCTTCACAGTGTAGAAAGAGGAAGAAAAGTGTGATCCATCTAAATAACCATTATTTCAAGATTGTATTTATTTTTCTTTGTTAAAAAAAGTGGTTAGAAGCACAATAGTCAAATATAATTTTTCATGTGGTTTTCTAAGATATTCATTTGTAGAGCATTTCCTTTGTTATACTGTCAATACCACAGTTCAAAATGTGTTTACACAGATGACTTATCAAGATGCCAGAAGTGAGTGATTTCTACTTGAGAATAGTGTTTGAGGAATTAACACAGACAAAGGAATAATGGAAGTTTATGTTTTGTCCTCCTAGGACAGCACATAGAAGGTTAAATACTTCAAGCAAAGGCAATTATGGCCATCCTAGAATCCTTAAAAAAGTCTACTACAGTACCCCAATGAAAACTGGATAATAGATGAAGATTAATCCCTAGAAAATGTTTAGGACAACTTAACAAATACTTAGAAGACATCCATGGGATGAAGGAAATGAGTTCAAGTTATATCCTGAATCATTTTGTTCCAATTCAAATGCTAACATAACCAGCTTTTCTGTCAATATAAAATATAAAACATTTATCTTTATTCTTCTCTTCCTTTCCTATAGCTGTAATTACCTGTTTTTCTCACTTAAGTGTAATAATGAAAAGAGCACCGGTTCTAGAGCCGCACATACCAAATTTTTTATTAGACTTTAGTACCAGACTCTACGCAGAGCATGTTTAGACAAAATCAACCTTGGCCAGCATCTGCTTTCTATCATTTCCCTTCTTATTGTTTCTTTCTACTTTCTTTTCCCAAATCTCCATCTTATCTAGACTTTCCATCATCATCCAGGAATTAAGAAACCCTATCTCTATGTCAAAAGCCTCCTCTAAATGCATTGGGAGAACACAGTATCTTCCTCGTACGCTTGAGGAGCACCAGGCTCAACTCATCTCTGCCACCAGAGCCTCTAATCCAGTATTTTTCATCATCAATAAACAGGAGAAACGACATCCTGGATGGGTGAGCTCAAGATTTTTAAATTAAATCATCACAATGTTCTGTATGACAAGAGACTAGCAGAGCTGTCCTCAACCCTGTTGCTCTCTGTGCTGGGTTCCCAGAGTCAAAATAAATAAATAAATAAATGCCCACCCACTTTCCTGCTGACTGCCTTTACATTCCCCCGTTCCCCCTCACCTCAACTCACCCTATGTGGAGATGCGCCATGGTGGGCCCAAAGAATTTTCATGAAGTACATTTTTAATTTTCTCTCTTCCTATCTTATCATTGAACATATCATAGAAGTTTGTAAAAATAAAAGACTTAGACATTTGCGGTTTTCTAAGAAAAGCATCTCAGATTTAGAGTTTATAGACTCTAGCACTCGTGAGGAATATATTCCCCTCTCAGAACAGTCACCATTTTCTACGTAGTTACCTCCAGTCTGGGATTTCAGTAGTGATGACACGATGACTAAGTCACACATTTTGTTTTCAAATCTCGCTTTATTAAATCTCACTTATCTGTATATCCATACTGAATTCAATATAATCCAATTTTGCTCCTCACTTTTTTAAATTACCTCCGTTATCGCTAATATCTCTAAATATGCTTCCAGAACCTGTTTTATTTATTTATTTGTTTATTTATTTATTTATATTTTTTTTAGGTGAGGCAACCCTTGGTTGACCTCACAGATTACAAGGAACTTGTCAGGTTACAATCCTCATTTTTTTTTTTTTTCTTTTTGTGCCTGCGGCACCTAGTCTTCCTCGGTGGTCTCCCATCCAAGTACTAATCAGGCCGGACCCTGCTTAGCTTCCGAGATCAGACCTGGCTCCGGCTTGTTCACGGTAGCATGGCGGTAGACTGAGACTCTCTTTTAATACCCACTTCTTCGTAAAGCATTTTACTGCCAGTCTGGGCATCTTTTGTTAACCTCTCCTCTACTTCATCAGAATCTACTCTTACTTCTGAGTAGAATTTATAATGAATAATACTTGTCAGTTTTAATGAACTAGTGTAGTGCCTTCTCCACAATCAGCCCTCAATGATACCATTGCTGGGATGGATGAATAGTTAAATAAATGGTTAACTAGACAAGAATTCATTTTATTTTATTTTATTTTCTGCTGGGCTGTAAATTTGTTATAGGCTTGGAATCATTTTGTGATTGAGCAAGTGAAGGTAACTGTCTGATTCATAGGCATTTTTTGAATTAGGGTAGGCTTGCTCAGTATTGGCATCCTGACCACAGAGTCCAATTTCATTTATTACTTCTTTCTATTAAGTTACATTTTTATCTCTTGATCACATCATAAATGCAGTAAGTTTATTCAAATTACTAGGAACAAAGATCAACGTGTGTGTCTCTAACAGGCTGCTCAGTTCTTGAAAACATGGTTCCTTTTGTCTGTAATTGTGCTGATCGCCTTCTTATGCTCTTAACAGAAGTCTCCATAAAACATCCTCACCCATCTTTTTACAGTATGTCATTGCAATTTGTAATTTTTAGAGTGTATTTTTATAAGAATAGAATTATGCATTCTGAAAAACCATGACAGTATTATCTGTGAACTGGTAAGAGATACGCTGTGTGGAAACCAAATTTTCAGACTATATTTTTGAGGGTTGATCCACATTTTTCATTCAAGAGCAATTGAAAATTTTCTGAAATTCATTAGTAATCATAGGTAATCTCACTTCTGGATAGATTAGTCTACTGTAAGAAAATTTTATTATGA
>NW_011915343.1:0-1198 GCF_000151845.1 Pteropus vampyrus | reverse complement strand
CAATTTTCATTTTAGAAAAGGTGCACGTACACATATACATCAACATTATTAGGATAAGCAGCATAATTTGTCAATAAAATTATAATTATTTAAGTGGACTTCAAGATTTAGTATGACTTTTTGATATTTTCATAAATTTCACTTAAAACATTATTATATTGTTTAATAAAATATTTAAAACATGAACTGTATGTACAGTTATAAACAGAAAATAAATAATAAGGCATTGCAAAATATAGACTTTAAAGTCCTCTGCGGGCTACAGAATATTTAGTATTAGATATATACAAACTGAAGTGGAGAAATTGGATAGCAACTTGAAAATAAAATTTTTATTTTATTTATAGATATTTATATATCTGTAAATACCTATAATAATAATATATCTATTATTATTAATATATATATTAATAATATATATTAATAATATATAGATATTTATATATCTATAAATATCTATAATAATAAAAAATAATATATAGAGATTTGAGACAATGACATTTTAAAAATTTAACTGAGTCCTTTATTTATCCTTTGCACACAGTTCTTTTTATATTTTCTCAAAAATACTCCTAGAACATGGCTTAAATATCAGAGGTGAAACAAATGAATACTTACTGACACACTAAAAACTAGTTTAAGCTATGAGGTGGCCACACCTCTTGTTTCAGTTTGTATTCCAAACTGTTGCATTTCATTTTATAACATCAAAAGTGAGCAGAAAACATACTCCTGAATCAATTCATACAACATGCAACACTTTTCTACTTCTGATCTTAAACAGTGTCTATGAACTGAAGCAAAAGGGGGCTCTCTAGTGAATTTGACCTCTGAATGCAGTCACCAATTAGTCCTAATCATTCAAGAGATCACATCCTCGGTTTTATGATTTGGAGCATAAAGTGTTTAAGTTTTATTTTACTTGCTTTGTTTAGTTGGACCTGAGATTCAGAGAAAAGCTAAGGAATGCTGCAAATCTGAAGGCTGTAAACATTAGTGTAAGACCCGATCATTCTTAGCAGAGAATGTTTTTTAAGATTTTTTTTGAGTCAACTGGATGTGTGTATATATATATATATATATATATATATATATATATATATATATATATACACATATATATATGTATATGTGTATATATATATGTATATGTGTATATATATATATATATATATATATATATATATATATATATATA
>NW_011915342.1:0-1490 GCF_000151845.1 Pteropus vampyrus | reverse complement strand
TCATGAAGCATACAGAAGTTTTTTTGTGTTAGAAAACTCATTTAGATCCTGGCTCTACTACTTAGTAACTGGTTAATTTATTGACTACTTTGAGTCTTTAATTTATTATTTGTAAATGAGAACAATATCTTTATTTCAGTTGTTAGGATAATTTAAATCAGCCCCAATTATAATAATGATATTATTATATCTATTATTACAAATTATTGTTATGATTTATTATTGAAGATGTGTTTATGGAAACAAAAATTTACTCTTTCATGATCAGGGAAGATTTTGAAGAGATATAGCTTGTAGATAGATACGTAGATGGGGAAATAGAGGGAAAAAAGCATCTTGAGAAGCAGAAGCAAGTCAATGTTCTCAATATACATGAAAGACAGATTAAAACCAAAACAAAACTGGAGGATTTTTTCAGAATTCCATTACATACACAATGTTCAGAATTCCATTACATACACAATGTTGTTTCCAATAGTCTACCCTACAGAGATAACAGAGTAATTGAAAATCTGTCTCAACTACTGTTCCCCTACATTCTATTCTCTACAGATAGAGGGATCTTTTTAAAAATTTAAATCAAATCATATTACTCCTCTCCTTAAAATCTTTTAATGACTTTTCATCACAGCTGAGAAAAACTCAACCTTCTTGCACTAGCTTGTGAGGTAGTATGTAATCGGGCCCCAATTTCCTCTCTGATACCTTCTCACATCTCTTCCATCCCCTCACACTATGCTCTAGCCATGGATACCTTAATCCGAGTTCCTCAAACACACCAAGCTTATTCCCTCAGGGCCCCTGCATTCTTTGCCTGGGATATTTTATACAGATAGTCACATAACTGATGCCATGTCATCTTTCAGATATCAGCTAAAGAGTCATCTCCATGGGGATGCCTCTCATTTTCAAATTTTTTTTATTATTTTCTTATTTATGATCCCTTTTACATCACTAGATGATAAGCTTCTAGAGAACGGATCCATGCCTGCCTTGTTTACTGCTAGATCTTCGGGACCTAGCATTATGATCGGTGCCCAATAAATATTTATTGTAGGAAGAAGTGAATGAATGAATGCCATGAATGCATAAGAACTTTTTTTTTAAATTAAATTCCTTTGTAGGGGAAGAGGTACAAGTATGTTACTGATTTGCTTCATGTGTCTAGAAAGATTTTTTAAACTCAGCAAGGTACTTTACATTTCTATTATTTGTTTCTAGTTTTGTTTGGCTCACAAAATATAAAGAGGAAGTACTAACAACAATCTTTATGAACCAATTATTTATATTTTTCAGTTCTTGGAGTTTAACCAAGATTTTTAGAAATCCACACTCAGAACATTGGATCTGTACAGTACAAAGTACAGTATTTTGAAAATGGTCAAACACTGAAGCACGAATGCAACGATAGGTCAATATTAAACAACTAAAATCATAACTTAAAGACTACTTTTCATGTAGAAAGCACACGATACTCTATAAAGAAAAGT
>NW_011915341.1:0-4035 GCF_000151845.1 Pteropus vampyrus | reverse complement strand
GCAGCAGTGCAACATGTAAGTGGTTATGAAGCTCTGGAGTCAGACTGCTGAGGAACTTTTCTAATGTTTTATAATATGAAGGACTTAGAGGTCTGGGGAGATAATGCACCTGGTTGTTTTTAATGAGTACACATGTAGCAGAGGCTTGGGTATGTTGGAAGATTCACTTAAGAATGTGCGGAATGTTATGGAAGTGCAAGCCTTTTGTTAGAGTGAACGATTGAGGTCTTTGACAAAACTAAAATTCTAAGTCTTTGAACAAGACGGAAAAATAATGGTTGAATCTTAAATAACAAATTCTGTCTCTACTACTCACCAGGTGTAAAATCTTGGGCAAGTTGCTCAATATTTCTGTTTCAGTTTTCTCAACAGCAAAGTGGGGTCATTGAAAGAACCCACCTCTTGGTGTTGAGGAGGAGGAGTATTAAATGAATAAATTCAAATGAAACACTTATAATAGTGCCTAGTGTGTAGGACAAACTCCATATATGTTAGGTAAGAGTTTGTGTAGTAGAGATTATAGTAGCGACTAATTTTTTCCAGCACATTTCATTTGATTCAGTCCTCCAGATAACCCTGCAGGATAGATATGACTATAACCTCTACCATGTGCTGGGAGACCTAAGTACTAGTTTTGTCCAAAGTTGCAGGGGGCTCCTGAGTATGACACTGCCATTAAAACCTGAAGACTTGGCTCCACATTATAATATACTGCTCTTTCAGTGCTTGTGGTTCAGGTCTTTTGAATGCAAGTCCTCTATTTTTCCACCAAACTGCACTCTTTTCCAACCATAAATGAGAAAAGCATTTTCAGATGACGGATGACTCATTAATTGTGTTTGATTCAGCACACAATTATTGAGCCTTTAGAGCTGCCTCTTTGTTTCGCTCCAGGTCCCATTCCTTTCTCCTTTGCCCTGGCCCTGGAGAACATTCTGTCATTCTTTACTTGCCTCCGGTTTCAAATCAACATGAAAATACTCTAAAAAGGTAATGGAATCCTGAGCTAAGACTTCCAACTTCCCTAGGATTCTTTCTAATAAATAGCCTCTTAGCATGTCTGGTTCCTAGCCCTTTGAGGGCAATTTGCATTTTGATAGAGAACTTCTGAAGATGAAAAGCCTTAACATACAGAATGACTATCTAATGAGAGTATATCATGTACAAGAGGGCAGTGCCCTCTAGGGTTAAACACAATTAAAGAGAAATAGAAAGTTTTTTCCAGAGAGCTCTGATTTCACTCAGCCCATAGGCAAATGATGTCCCAGATAACAGCACACCTGCAAAAGTCTCTACTAAGCAGTAACATGGAACCTGATAACTAACCTACATGTTTTAGGAGGTAGCAATTCTGATTCTTCATGTAACCTTACTAGTGATTTTCATAACTAAAAATTGAAAAATTATTTGTTATGGCCTATTAAGATGAATATTACACTAGCATGAGCTTGAGCATGATGCAAATTTATGGATGGGGGACATAATATTTTTACTCTTTCCTATCTCAAGGAAAAGGCAATCTGAATTATGAAGGCAAAACTCCAGGAGCCTAATACTGTATTATAGAATGAGTATATGACTTTTTAAGAAATCTAGAATTATTGGCATAATATGAACATACACATATGTAAGGTACCTTTTCTAATGTTTTATAATATGAAGAACTTAGAGGTCTGGGGAAATAATACATTTGGTTGTTTTAATGAGTATACGTGTGAAAGGGGCTTGGGTATGTTGGAAGATTCATTTAAGAATACATGGAGTATTATTGAAGTACGAGCCTTTTGTTAGAGTAAACGATTGTTTTTGATAAGACTAAAATTCTAAGTCCTTGAACAAGATGGTAAAACAACAGTCAAATCTTGAAAAAGAGAGAAAAGCCATCTGGATGCTTTGCTGTTTGAAATGGAATGGAATTAGAAATGGAATTTCTAATTGGAGAAATGGAACTAGGCTAGAGGCTTTGAGGTTTATAACGTTCCCTCTTTTAGAGGCTTCTTTTGATAAGGCAAAAGAAATAACTACAGATTGATTAATAAGAAGTGTACTATCAAAGGAATAAGAGTATGTGTATCCTTAGGAGGTCAGTGTTCTGGCAGGAATACAGCCAAAAGGTCCAGAAGATTTCTAAAAATATATGGCAACAAACAAAAAACAAACAAAGAAAAAACCTACAACAAATCCTATTAAAAAAGAAAATGAGACCAGATTCAAGAGAGTATGTAGTTCATCATTCGGCTTCACATGATAGCTCAAAATCTGAGACAATTGAATATCATGACTGTTTTTTTTTCTTTTGCTTTAACTCGGCACATTTTGTTGTTATTTCTTTTGCATAAGTGAGTGGGATGTGACATAGAGGTTGCTATAGTTACTCATTTTTAATGAGTTTCGAGACTGTTATTCAACCAAATAGCTCTGTCTGACTCAAAGATGTTAGAGGGTAGTGGAGGAGAACTGTATGACTGAAAAATGACTCATCACAACACAAATACAGAAGGACATTAAAAAATAATTGAGGAATAAAATTATAATTTATTGAACCAGGGATTATTCTTTGAGTCTATCTTGTCAAGTGTGTGATTTGGGGGCATTTAAATGACACTTATTTTAGCAAAATGCGTTTAATCCCTTAAACCAGTTTTTTGGTTGCAAAACTCAGCATATCTATTAATGAAAAAAGCATGATGGCAAAAAATTCAAATATAATTTACAAAAATCAAAATGTACTATCATTTTTAAAAAGCAAAAATCGTTCTGGACTATTTAGCTCTCCAAAACTTCAAACTATCTTTCATAGTAAAAAAAGTAAATAAAATTGATTTAACCACATGACACTTATAAAAGGAGACTGTAAACTTTCTAATGTAGAACTGAATGACGGATGTTCAGAGAAAGCGTCAAAATCATATTATTTAGGAAACCAACATAAAGGAGAATACAATTCAAAATAATAAAAACATTTATTATTTATGCTAATAATAATATTTATGCTAATGATAAAGACATTTGGTATGTTGGAGACCTACAGCAAAAGTTATCAAGCAAGACAAAATGAGAACGATAAAGCCAAGATAGATTTGAAATATTTATGGCAATAGACTTTAACTCCTTAAGTTGCATTCCCAGTACAATTCAGCAAAACCCCATTTGATTATTCCTCTTTTAAAGTGAGTCCAACTGTAAACAGCCCCTGTAATCATGGATTAAGACATAGAAATGGTCTTAATTAGTGTAACACAGAAATATTTACATAAGTATTATTGCCTAAAATAGTTCTAGAGCTATAGAAATAAAAAAAAAAAAATGACATTTAGGCCCTCTGCTAGTATGAGGCATTCTAAAGCAAATTTAGGTATGTGAACATCTACTTTAGAATTAAAGAATAATAGATAAAAGAGCACTTCTTTCAGTAACTTAACATGCCCGAGCCAAAATATATGTACATGTATATATATTTTAAAATATATGCATATATATGTATATATATTTTAAAATATATGCATATATATATATATATATATATATAAACTCTTTCTATACTTTAGTTCTGTGGAAGGAGAATAGACAAGAAAGTATAGCATTTTGTAGCATTTTATAGAAGAGTTTCATTTGGTGAATGGATATGTTAATTTGATTTTTAATCTTTTTTTCATGTCTCAGGAATATCAGCTTGCTTCTGAGGTCAAAACCGTAATGTTAGTAAGTAGTGACTAGCTGTAATATTTTACTAGTCTGAACTGAGAGGTGCTGTAAGTGTAAACTACACACCAAATCAGACTTAATATAATAATGTAAAATATTTTATTAATAATTTCATATTGGTTACATTTTGACTTGGTAATATTTTAGATGTATTGGATTAAATAGCATATTACTCTCAATTATTTTATCAGTTTCTTTTTACCTTTTTAAAATAGCTACTAGAAAATTTGAAATTACACATTTGTCTCATGTTTTATTTCTACTGGACAATGCTAGGTAAGACCATAGAGGTCCTTAAAAAAGAAATCAATTGTTGGCAAGGTTAGCTAT
>NW_011915340.1:0-864 GCF_000151845.1 Pteropus vampyrus | reverse complement strand
CCCTAGTATATGTAGATCTCCTATGCTGGGTGCTCTGCCAAGAACATTACAAATGTCACTTTATTTAACTTTTAAAACAACATAAGAAGGATTTTCTTATATTCATACTTACATATACATATATTAAAAACAAAAACAAAAACAAAAACACAGCTTAGCTTCAGAGAGATGGGTTCATTGTAGCCAAAGTTTTAGTATGTGCTTAAGCTAGCTTCAAACTTTGATTCGTGTGACTACAAAGCCTAAGCTTTAACCTATTCAGTTACTTATGTTAAGGTATTTTGACTTGGTATCTTATGTGGAGTTGATTGATTATTTCAGCGTTAGGAAAGTGAGTTCGCTGAAGGAAGGGAGCAATGAAGTGGTGTGTATTGATGAGGAGAAGAATGGCCCACGCGCCGGAATTCCATGTAGTTAGTATTATTGTGGCCAACATTATTCATGTAACTGTTTAGCTATTTCACTAAAATGAGTACTGATTATCCCTATAATCAGCTCAGCACAAAATCTTGATTAGAAGTGGAAATTTCCTGCATTTTTCTCCATCTGTAACATAGGCCAATATAGCGTAGATAAATAGACTTCTTTGTAGCTGGCGTAGCTCTAAGTGCTGAGAATATGGCAGGGACTAGGTTGCTGCACTTAAAAGTTTATATTTTAATGAGAAGATAATGACAGTAAGATATACACAAAGTAATATATACTTTGTCTCATGAAGGAAAACAAAGCAGACTTAAGAGTGACGGAGAGTAAAGATGGATCAGTGCTATGGAACATAAGATCGTTAGGAAAGTTCTATCTAAAAAGTGACACTATGGAGAAATCTGGAAGCAATGAGGCAGCAAGCCATACGTTTATGGTGGA